>NC_092237.1:7859800-7994800 GCF_036320965.1 Panulirus ornatus
TCCCTGCGTGTCGTAGAAGGCGACTAAAAGAGGAGGGAGCGGGGGGTTGGAAATCCTCCCCTCTCGTTTTTTTTTTTTAATTTTCCAAAAGAAGGAACAGAGAACGAGGCCAGGTGAGGATATTCCCTCAGAGGCCCAGTCCTCTGTTCTTAACGCTACCTTGCTAACGCGGGACATGGCGAATAGTTTGAAAGAAAAAAAAAAGGAAAAAAAAAAAGCTGTGTAGGTATGTATACACGTGTGTGGACATGTGTATGTACATGTGTATGGGGGGGGGGGGGGGTTGGGCCATTTCTTTCGTCTGTTTCCTTGCGCTACCTCGCAGACGCGGGAGACAGCGACAAAGTATAAAAAAAAAAAAAAAAAAAAAATATATATATATATATATATATATATATATATATATATATATATATATATATATATATATATATATATATGTGTGTGTGTGTGTGTGTGTGTGTGTGTGTGTGTGTGTGTGTGTGTGTGTGTGTGTGTGTCACTAGTACACCGGGATTACCATTGCCATAATCACATATATTCAGTTAATGTGGCGGGCGACGCGCAGCGGTTGACGGGTGTTTTGCCCCAGGTGACCCAGGGAGCGGCGGGGCCTGGCTTGGCTTCCCCAGGATGGTGGCTCGGCTTCCCCACACAGCTGCCGGCCTGCCTCCCAGACACCGTTCAGGCTTCACCATGACCCTGGCTCACAGTTAAGCCTCCTTGATCGTAAACGTAATTACTAGGACCTCCTTTTTTATGGTAGCTGAGACGGCACAAGCTACAGAATGCCTTAGATAAGAGCCATCTCATTAAAGCTCTTTATAGTGTATACCCTCGCCTGATATAGGTACACAGTTTAACCTCTGAACCTTAGGGAAGGATGAACAGCTGGGTTGACTGTGGACTGACTGCTGCAACCAGGGTTCGAAACTGTGCCCTCCACCTTGGACGGCCTGTGAGAGTGGTTGTGGGCGGAGCTCCGGGTCTGTGGTGGTGCAGATCCAGTGTGGGTACCCTCCCCCCCTACACACACACACACACACACACACACACACACACACACACACACACACACACGTCTCCCCTTCCCTTCCTCCTCCCCTTGCCTTCCTCCTCCACATGCTAGTATTGCTCCCCTTAACTCTCTCCTCCTCCTCCTCCTCCTCCTCGCTACTTACACTTTACTTCCACACCCTCGCCACCCTCCATCTTCTCCCTCTGTTACCTACCCAGTTTATTATCTTTACCTCCTCACGTTTTCTTCCTTCCTCCTCGCCTTTTTTTCCTCCCCTCCTCTCCTCACCTTTTCCCGCCCTCATGTACTCCCCTTCTCCCCCATTCATCAACTCATCGTCTATTCTGTTCACCATCATCTCTCTTCTTCCCCCTTTGCATCTTGTTTTCACCCTATTTTTATATACTCTCTCTCTCTCTCTCTCTCTCTCTCTCTCTCTCTCTCTCTCTCTCTCTCTCTCTCTCTCTCTCTCTCTCTCTCTCTCTCTCTCTCTCTCTATCATTGTTTTTCTTCCTCACATCTCTCATTCTTCGTCACCCTCCCATCCTTATCCTCCCCTCCGTGATCACTGTATATAAAACGAACCGCAACGTGTATACCTAAGCGCCTTTTTTTTTCCTTTTTCGTGGTAAGAGTTTTAGCTTGGCAGTAAACTGGACGATCTGACGTTTTTAGTGGGGGTTGGGGAGGAGGGTGGTGGTGGTGGCCATGTTGGTCTGGCCTGCTGGAGGTGGGCCGTCCCCAAGCACAGGGAGGGAGGGAGAGGAGGGAAGATAATCACGTGTTCACCCCTTTGAAGTCTGTGTGAAGCAGAGCCACGCAGCAGCTTACCTCCGAGACCTCCCTCCTTTCTGGCTTCATGCCTCGCGAGACCCCTCCCTCTCTGCCTTAGCTCCCCGAGATTCCTATAGTATCGTCCCGCAGTCCTTTATGCTTCGCCGCCCCATCTTCGGTAGGACCTCCACCCCACACCTCGTCGTCTCCCCCTGTGGTGTCGCCTCCGGAGACCCGTCTGGCTGCAGCATCTCCGCCTCTCTATCGCCCCACCTTCCCCAGTGACCTCATCCCTCGTATTCTTCAGCACTCGCAGCGCCTCGTGCTTTCCGGATTTTCCCTCCTCCACAGTAGCTTCACCCACGCCCTCCAGACTCTACTTCTCTTTCGCTGGCTATACCCGTGACCTCCAGTGTGGCTCCATCCTTGGGCTTCGACCTTCGAGTCCCATACCTTCGCCCACCTAATAATGGCTTCTTGTGACGTTTTCCAGCTTCCTCTTTCCCCTCAGGTTTCAGTACCCTTTCTCTCAGGGTTCCTCAGTCTACGTACTGACTGACTCCTGCTTCATCTCCCCCCTTGCCCCTTGCCCCTGAGCTTGTGGGCGCTGGCTTTTCCACAGGCTGGTCCTGGCCCGGCTGCCGCACTCCCACCTGGATATTGAAAAGTATTAGCTTTATCATAATCAATATACCTGGCGGGCCTGGGCGGGGACAGGTGAGAGCGAGGGGGGCCCTGCAGAGTTATGGCTGGTGAGGACAGCCGCTGCTGCACCGTCAGCAGCAGCAGCAACAACAATAGGAGCAGCGTCACTAACAACACTCCCGGTACAACCACGAACAACAAAATCTGAAGAACATTTAGCCTCAGTCTTTGGCTAGGCCTTCAGTCAGCCCGACATGGAGCACAAGGACAGTAGGAGTCCTACTACAGCTTAACTGACGAACAGCACGATCCAAGGCTGTAGCAAGAGCAGGAGCCATAGCAACAGTAGCAGTAGAGCTGGTGCAGCTTCATCAAGAGTTTATTAAGGCGGGCTGTGTAGCCTTAGCTTGATAGACAGGAACATCAGATCTGGGTTGGGGTTGCAGGGGAGGAGCTGGTGCTTGCTGCTAGCTCGCTGCCTCACACACACACACACATCATTTCGCATTCCAACATCCTCTAACCCTCTTACTGCCACTCACGGCTGCCACCCACTCCCTAGCGGTCTCCCACACCCCCAGCATCCACGACGCGCAATATCCCCTCCATACATCCTTGTACACATCCTTTGAGAGCTTCTATTATCCCTCCCTCCTCTTCTACTGCATCTAAACACTACATAAAATCTTCCGGACCTGTCCCCTATCCCTTCTCGCTCCCTCACTACATCCTCCCTTAGCCGGTCACCCTCTTTCATCTCTTTAGCTCACCTTCTCATCTCATCATCTCACTTGCATCCCTCTTCCTCATGCCTCTCCCCTCATGCCTCTCATATCACGTGTAGGTCAAGACATGACTAGCCTGAAGTCCAGTAGAGACAGGTCTGATGGTGGTCAAGGAGAGGGCCTTCAGGGTCTCATGTCACCTGAGGAACAGCAGTACATGTGGCAGGTGCCTTGTGAGGGGCATAACACACGTCACGCGTCCTGCAAAACCTGGGGAAATATCTTCCCAAAGAATATCACACTCTGGATCGGCCCGCGCCACAGTGGCAGGTATCGTGTGGGAGAACCTGGCGTCGGCTGTGTGGAGAAGCAGGTGTAGTGCTGCTCTCTGAAGATTATCGTTGTTCAAGGTCTGCCAGGTCTTAGCCTTACGTGGGTCTCATGTCGTCAGACAGCTCATCCACACCAAATCCCCCTGAGACGTGCCTGGCGTGCGACATAGGCCTGCAATGTTAACCATTACCCGGCTGCATAAGCACATTGCACCTACAGTTTCCAGAGGAGTAATCCCCTCTTTGTATTACTCTGTGTATATTGATACGAGAATTGGAAACCTTTGAAAACATTTCTTGAACGAGGAAGAGAAATGCCATTATGGAACACGCGAAGAAAAGTGGATGAATGTGATGATGAGGTACTAGACGAAGGTCAAGTTTGGGTGAGGGACGGCGGCAGCGGGTCTGGCAATGCCTCTCTGCCAGTTACTGCCTCGTATACTGCCACTCTGGAGTGACTGCGTCATGAACACTACTGAGTGCCGGGCCTTGGCCGTCAGGGAGGTAGTGTTAACGTTTTGTGTTGTCATGATTTTTAATGGTACTGTACCAGATGATTGGTAACCCTCCTTCCCTCTGCTCTCTTCTGCCCTCACTTTCCTCTCCTGCCCTGCCCCATCCCATCCTCCTCACCCCACCTGTCCTGCCCCACCCCATCCTCCTTACCCCACTTGCCCTGCCCCATCCTCCTCACCTGCTCTCTCCTCCATGCTGGCTGGTCACCTTACCGGCCTGCTGCTTTATATTGAACTCCCTGCCTGGCCTTGCTGACAGCATGGTAGGCTCTGGGTATTGATCACCTCACTCCTGTGACTGACTGGATTTGTTCGTTGGCTGACTGGTCATATGCTGGCTTGCTGATGTTACTCGCCGGCTTGCTGACGTTACACTGGCTTGCTGACGTTACGCTCTGGCTCGCTGACGTTACCCGCTCTCTGACTGGCTTGATTCGCAAGCTGGTGCAGTTGACCCGTTGGCTGTACGAACGTCCGTATGGCCTGCATGACCTGCAGATGACCTGGTGGCGGGGTTAGGTGACTCGCCTTAACCTTGTGTCTCTGGTGTGGCCGGAGGTCAGGTTAGGACCTCCATCAAATCATTGTAGCAGTAGTGATAGGAATTTCATTTTGAATCTAATTTATTCATTGCCTTAATTCCCCCTTTCTCCTGCCTCCCTTTCTTGATCTTCCTACGGTTACTCGTCTCCTCCCTGTCCCCCCACCCTCCTCTAGAGCCTGGGGTGCAGCAGCGTCACTGGGTCGAAAGAAACGTTTGTCGTGTACGTTGCCTGGCGATCAATAGCGGGGCGGCAGCGGGGGGTTCCTCCCCACAAACGCTCCGCCCGTCCGCCTTTGCACCGCCCCCGAAGTGACTGATAATGTGTAAAAAGTGCGTACCAACTCCAGCGGTCGGGAGGGAATGCCCCTCATGCCGGGGGAGGGAGTGGGTGGCCGGGACGGGAACTCGGCGGATAAAGGCACCGTCTGGCGACTGGGAAGAAGGAGAAGCCGTGCGGTTAAGGGGAAGGGAGATAGAGCTCTTGGCTCCCTCTCTGTCTTGCAGAAGGGGTAAAGGATGCTACCTAGCAAGGGAGAGGGAAGGACGGAGGGAGATGATTCTGTGTTTGAGGGGTGGGGGGAGGTGATTGTTAGTGTGAGGGAGGGAAAGAGAGAGGGACAAAGGAGAGGTTGGTGGGGGCGGCCACCGGGATGTTCTGGTGTCACCAGAAGTGTGGGACGGACGGGATGAAAATAACCTGAGGAACGGCGATGTGGGGATAGATGGAGGCAGGAGTGTATGCAGCACATGAAGGATAGATGGAGATTTAGTCATGGGGTACATACCAAAGGGCAGTGTACATCCGGGAGTGAGGAGTGAGGAAGGAGATGTGTACATCCGGGAGTGAGGAGTGAGGGGGAGAGGTGTGTACATCCGGGAGTGAGGCGAGAGGGGGAGGAACACTCGAAAGAGAAAGTGAGTGTGGCGGCCGCTGGAGTGGTGAGGTGAGGCTTAGGGTAGGAGGACGTAGCGAGTGTTGACCCAGCACCCTAGCCCGTCACTTGCTGGTCACTCTCTGGCCTAATGCCATTATAGACAGGAAAGTTACATAATCCTGTCGGAGAGTACGAGAGAGTTTGTGCTGACTACTGAAGGAAGGGAGGGAGAGTGTGAGGATGACCTCAGAGTCACCGGAATTTGGTATCGGTAGAGCTTTTATACACCCACACATGATATAGTTGCCCAAGTTGAACCTTGACAGTAATGGCCAGAGAAGATTATGGAGATAGGATTAACAATGTCTAAGATTCTCTTAAGGAAATGCTTTTATTTGGCAGTTATTATTGCTTGAGGATAGACGCTCCTTGTATTTACGAATGTTGTTGATTCAGAGAAAACTGTTCGACGGAAGTGAAGACGTTAAATGGTTTGATACAATGTGAAGGAGGAGGAGGAGCGAGGTGCGGAGGAAAGGTGTCGGTTGGGTTGAAGAGATAGTGGTGGTGTGTGTGTGTGTGTGTGTGTGTGTGTGTGTGTGTGTGTGTGTGTGTGTGTGTGTCACGGGTTATCTCTCCCCGGGCCTTCCTGTTTTACCAGCCGAGGTTCCTGAGCAATATTTGTAGCAGTATCAGCCAGGGAGAAGAGTAATGGATGAGGAGGGATAGAGCCCATCTCGCCCCACCCCTCCATCCTTTCCAAATATCCCTCTGATTCTCCTCCGTCACCACCACCTGTGCCATCCATGGATATTTATCATCTTCGTTACCCTTATATTCCCCCTTCGCCCACCGTTACTTCTAAATCCCTGCAATATACCGTCGTCTTGACAGTTCCTCTTCTCCATAACCGCTTCTCATATTGGCAATATATATATATATATATATATATATATATATATATATATATATATATATATATATATATATATATTTATATACTTTGTCGCTGTCTCCCGCGTTAGCGAGGTAGCGCAAGGAAACAGACTAAAGAATGGTCCAACCCACCCACATACACATGTATGTACATAAACGCCCACACACGCACATATACATATCTATACATTTCAACGTATACACACACAGACATAAACATATATACACATGTACATATTCATACTTGCTACCTTTATCCATTCTCGTCGCCACCCCTTCCCCCGCGCGCGTGTGAGGTATCGCTAGGAAAAGACAAAGGCCACATTCGTTCACACATTGTCTCTAGCTGTCATGTGTAATGCACCGAAACCACATCTCCCTTTCCACATCCAGGCCTCACGAAACTTTCCATGATTTACCTCAGACGCCTCACATGCCCAGGTTCAGTCATTGACAGCACGTTGACCCCGGTATACCACATCGTTTCAGTTCACTCTATTCCTTGAACGCCTTTCACGCTCCTGTATGTTCAGGCCCCGATCGCTCAAAATCTTTTTCACTCCATCCTTCCACCTCCAATCTGGTCTCAAGTGAGGTAGTGAAACGTCTTTGTTGAGCAGTTCAGTGTGTTTCTGCCGTGGATCTGTCGCTCTTTTCAAGGCGAATATGAACGAGAAATGTGTGACAATATGACCGTCAGTAAGTTGTGTAGTTGGCTTTCAAATGTTTAGAAAAAAAAAAAACCCTTTGCATCGGCCATTCCCGGAAAACACGACTTCCCTGAATAACCCAAACCAATGGGGCTGTTTGACGTTATGCTGGGAACGGAACGATATGCTTAGATTCTGTTTTTCTTTAGTGTCAGCTGCCTCCCATGTTACGGAGAGCTGTGTGATTCTGGCTGGTTGACGAAAGCAGTGGTGATAGCAGTGACGAAATGCTCTGGCGAGGACGAGTTCTTTGAGAGCCGTTGATATTGAGAGCCCTGTTAGAGTCAGACGCACTGATTCGTCAAGTGGTTCGGACGGTGGCAGCGACAATATAGCTTATAGCTGACCGTTGGCCAACACTGGATTGTTAAATGTTTCCCCGCATCGTTAGATCAAGTGTCCTCGAACATGTTTTTGTGACCTGTTAAAGTAATACATTAGTCCCTGGGAGAATAAATCGACTTGCTGTCGTTCCGTTCCCTCGGACCGAGTCCCGAATTCGAAAAACCAAGATGGCGAGACGCCTTACCAGCTCCACGGCCTGACACAAATGTATTTTGTGGCCGTTACCGTGAGACTTGGAAGCTGTTCTGCACAACGGCTTTTACCGGAGTTTTCCTATGGAAATTGGAGAGTTTGAAGTTTTCTTGCCGGGTTTTGTTGTAAGATAAAAGAGCTTTTTCTTTCTAACCAATCCATTTAGCTAACGAAGCCGACCTAAATCTGGTTAGGTTGGAAAGGAAATCGTGTGGATAAAGAGAGCAAGAGCTTAGGTGACAAGACAGAACCCAGAGGGACACCGCTCTTGGTAAGAAATGAGGGAGAGGCTGATCCATCAACAATTACGGGGAGAGAGAGCGACCAGAGAGGAAGCTAGATGTAAGGGGACAAAGTGAGGGAGGAAGGCCAAAAGAGGGGAGCTTGGAGATTGAGACCCCCCGAGTTCCTGCTCCCCATCTCAACCCATCTCCTCCTCCTCCCCCTCCTCCTCCTCCTCCTCCTCCTCCTCCTCCTCCTCCTCCTCCTCCTCCTCCTCCACTGTCCCTTAACACTTGTAGAATTTTTTTTCTTCATTTTTAGTTACCGCTTCTTTTGCTCCTTTGTTGTCATCGCCCTTCTCCATATCCCTCCCTCTCTCTCCCTTTTTCCATCACCCTCCCTACTCTGTTGCCCTCCCTCCCTCTTCTACACCTCCTTTCCTCCCTCCACGTCTTTTAACCCCCCCCCCCCCCCACGTTATCTACACTGAACAAGGAACACTTAGTTAAGGCGGTACACTTACACCAGGGGCACTGGAAGTGAACATACAGTAATCCCAGTGGCGCTGGTCTTCTCATTGTAACCATGGCTGTGGTGTTGGCCGCTCTGATATATGGTTTTCAGCTCCTGTAGACACACACTTTCCTAGCAGGGAGTGAGTTTGAATATCTTTTCAAGAGGCAAGACTGTTCCATAGAGGCAGTCTCTTTTTTTACATCTTTCGTGCTTTTTCTCCCGTCTTTACTTTTTATCATGTATTGTACGGTACTTAATATTCCTGAGCGATGGCTCTTATGTACGTTAGTGGAAAAAAAAATTTTTGTCATCCATTTTAGCGTTGTAGGAGAGAAGAGACTTGTAATGGAGGTCATTTGTTGTGAAAATTCTTTTGGATACTGGTGTCGGCCCGTGTAATGTGGATGGGGGGGGGGGGGTTGGATTTGTCCCGTGTATAGTTCCCGCCTCCGCCGCTGGGCGAGGGGAGGCGCCACCAGCGGAAGTTGATGCCAGCTTGACTGTTTTGGGGAGAAAACGTTTCAAAACACATTGGGTGACGGGCCTGGTCTTCCAGTAAGTCATGCGTAAGAAAAGGGATTGGAAAGTACGAAATCTTCTTGATAGTAGGATTGGCTCTTTCTCGTCTGAGTTGTTGAATATCAGTTGTGGTTTGTAGAGAAATTGTACGGCAGATGTTTAATGTCTGTTTCAGCAGACATAGGAGACGAAGTGAAACTTGGGCATTAAGTCGGAACTGTGCTACAAGTGCTATGATTTCCTGTGGCTAGAACCAAGAGAATGATCTCATTGGTGGCTGACATGGTCATCCGTCACGCCGTCGGCAGCACATCCGTGGCCGTGATGGATGACGTCCCCAGCACTGGACGGGTGGGGACGACCCCCTCCCCAGCTCACCCTCACCCTAGGCTTAGGCCTACCTCCCCTTAAACCCCTTGAACATGACGGTTGACCATTGACAGGATAGTTATTCATGAAATAGATGATATTATTCATGAAATAGATGATATTAACTCTCAGGACATGTATATCTATAACTGATGGCTCAGACAATACGAATCTCTCCTCCCGTAGAACATACCAACTTGACCACACCTCTCCACCTTAACCCGCACCTTAGTACCTCCGCCCCGGCCCTCCAGGGCGTCATAACAGTAAATTTAGCGTCAGTAATATATAAATAAAGGAGGGAGTGTGGAGGATGTACGGCGCCATCACGGTAGATCCGTGCGCGGCCGGTTGCCGTGGGAGGGTGGCGGGAGATGATGGCGGTATTACGTTAGTAAATCCGAGGCTTCGCCCATCCCAGGCGGCTCAAGATATCTAGGAACCCGTGGTAAGAGCTTCATGGTATCTTGGTACTTCTGTTGCCCCTGATATCGGGGAACATGTGAAAATGTAAGCGGAACAGTTCATTGTTGTACAAATTCATTTAATGTTAGTACGATCGATGAATATGTAACAATGAAGTATGATAGAGAGGGCACCAGTCTGGATCATAATATTTGTGGTTGAATCAAGTGATTAATGTATTATTGATTATGGAATATACAACAGATTGAGTGGTTTACCGGTAAATAAGTCATATAGTTGGGCCCTGCCGGTAACGGGTGGGTCATAGAGGATCGCCTGGTTTATATAGACCCACCACCACCACCAACATCCATAGCACGGCAGGCACAGCTTAGAGATGGTGGTAGTGGTGGTAGTAGTGGTTGTGGTTTTGATACTGGTGGTAGGGATTGTAGCCGGAGTAGATTTCCGTTTAGAATTATTTCAACCCATTATTGTTTCTTTCGCCGCCATTATCTCTATTTTTTATCTCATCACCGCCTGTGTCCTGCACTGCTGTACTATCTTGTAAGTTACAGGTGGTGCTGACCCCTCTCGGCCGTACACAGCCAATACCATGGTGGTAACAGCATGATCATGTAGTGAAGATAACATTACCTAAGGAATCTAAAGAATATGAGGTTGTGTTTGCTATAGAGGGTAGTGTTCTGATTGTTGTAGTGGGTAATGAATATCATAGCGGATGTGGTTGTTGTAGGTAGTGTTGTTGTGGTGGTGGTGGTGGGTCAGGGAGGAGGGTGCTGGGGTGAGTGTTGCAGTCAGCACCACGCGCGGGAATTATTAATTCTATTGGCTATCTCACTTGGTATGCACGGGAGGCGGCTCGTGTCAGGGACCTCTCTCTAACTTTCATAACTCTCTCTCTCTCTCTCTCTCTCTCTCTCTCTCTCTCTCTCTCTCTCTCTGACAAATTTTCGTTCGTGGGTACTCGTAGGTAGGTAGATAGGTATTCTCTCCGTCTATTCTTCTCGTAGGTAGGTAGATAGGTATTCTCTCCGTCTATTCTTCCCCCCTAGTGTCTCTCTATCTGATCTTTCTCTCCTTTTAAAATCCCCCCATTTTCAGTGTGATGATATTACCAGTGTTGCCATCTCTGCCTCTCGTGTCATTCCTCTTGCCTTGTTTCCCTTAGTGCCTCCCGTCCGTCTCGTATTCTTATTTATCCATCCCAGTATTAGTGTATACTTCTTTCTTTGAAGTCTCTACATTCCCTTGTGTCTCCTCTTATATGTAGCGCTTTTTCGTGTATGTCCATTTGTGTGTCCGTCTTTTCGTTTGGTTTCTTTGTTCCGTTGTGTCCCGTTATTTTCCACTCTACCCTCCCTCCAACCGACTCTAGTTGCCCTCTGCATAATATCGTACGTATGATAATCTGAAGTCACTTCATGTCATCGTTCAGTCCTTGGGAAGCCATGTAAAGACATTCGCATCCTTTACTGTTGTCTCGTTAACTGATGGTTGTAACTCTCCTCCTGACTCCCCTCCACCATACGTTCATGGCATTAATATTCATGTTTACACCGTGTCGCCGGTGACAGCCAGTCCATACTACATTTTAATGAGTTGACATTCCGGTCCAACAGTTGTATAGAGCGGCGGATGTTTTGGTCGTGTAAACAACTCATGTTACATCTGGCTCTTGCGTCCTTGGTGAGCCGAGTATTGTGTACCTTAAGTTATCTTGTACACCTAGGGCGAGCGGAATAGATTCCAGGGTGTAGGGAGAGTAATTGAAACCTGGCGTGTGTAGTCCCCAGGCCCAGCAGCAGCAGCAAGCCGTTCACTGACCCGCGGCCCGCCGCGTCCCCCACTTGTCACGTCGCCAGGAATTCACTAACCTCCTCCCGTCGCCCCGCCTTTGTTTGCTTACTTTTCTGAGTCCCCGGATGGTCGATTACTGGCAAACACAATCGATATACGTGACCGGAGGTGGTGGCTGGGGTCCTCGGGAGACGTGGGCCTACGGCATCACCTCGCCGTCCCCTAGAGAGCCATTGAACATGCCAACCGGTGTTTTGCCCGCGCGCCGCAAGAAAATTAATCACTTAGGGTGAGTCGGACTGTGCAGAAAACCACGTCTCGCAAATGAAGTACGTTGCTTCCCCTTTGAGGAGAAGCCGTAGATATGGTCGTTAAATTGAGGGTAAGGTTTTATCGCGGGAAGGCGGGCGGTGGGGTGAGCCGGGAGGGGCCGAGGATGGTGGTGGTGGAGCTGCCAGAGGTCGCCGGGCTCGGGGAAACGGTCACGTTATTACATTTATTGATCTGTTATGTGGGGTGGCGCGATTTATTGGGTTTAACTTTTTTCTTTTTTTTTCAAATTTCAGTGATTATTGTACTGTCTCTAGAGTTGATTAAAGTATATTTTGTTCTTTGTCTTGACTTAAATACTAATGAAAATATTTGGGCTTGAATGGCCATCACTAACTATTTTCCAAAATCTGGCTACTGTGCACATTAAGGAAATAAGATGATTAGTAGGATTCTCTTCCTTCCCCGAAGCGAATACATGTACAAAATAACTAGAATCGCCAGTACTTGATCGGATAGCATCCACATCATCTTATAGGTGTAATGTATTGAAAATCCCCACGACTATTAGCATCATCTGCAACGTATTTGGCATAGAAAAAAATCAGAGAAACACGTTTGATGAGACGTAAAAAACTGAGTCAGTTGTGTGCCGCTATTTAAAGGGGAAAACCTAGAGTGGCGTATGGCATCAAGAGGAAATGGCGTGCGTGATAATGTTCAACTTGCGGGAGATAACACGCCCTCAACCAGTTCAGGTTTATCTGAAAGATATTAGCATTCACTTGAAATAGAGCGTAAGGAAACGAGTGTAAGAGATTATGGAGTGATTTGTTTGTGATTATTATCTGAACAGTATGTGTGTGGAAAATGCTGGATAAATGAAAGATACATATTTTCATCATGCGTGGAAGTAGAGCATTCCACAGAGATTCGAACCATATAAATTCTGAGTTTGCTTTAACTTCATGGGGCCCCTTGTGATCCAGATTACTTGAAGGTTTATGTATGGGTTGTGTCCTGCTCAAGTGAAGTCATAAGTTTATAGGAGAAATCTTATGTCCGACCTACCTAATCCTTGAACAGGAGCGATAAAGATCGTATACTATTTTCTTGCGGTTTTTAATCGTAATAAGTTCTTGTCTGGCGTTATTGTTTGACAGTATTTTTCACAATCTTTATGATATTAGAGGTATGATTTTTTTTTTGACGAGCGGTTTATTTTATTCTGTAACACCAATATCGATTATATATATATATATATATATATATATATATATATTATATATATATATATATATACTTATTATGTGTGTGTGTGTGTGTGTGTGTGTGTGTGTGTGTAGTTACCGGACGCCCTTCAGGTGGTAATGGGAGGATATATATACTCTCATGAGTAGATAAGATAACAGTTTCGCAAAGACTTTGCTCTAAAAGAAGTTCATTTCTCTCTTCCTGTGTGGGAGTGGTCTCAAAACTGCAGGAACACAATGAAAGGGGTCCTTTGCTTGTATAATAATAGTAATGATGATAATAATAATGATAATAATAGTAATAATAATGATAATAATAATAATAATGATAATAATAATAATATTATTATTATTATTATTATTATTATTATTATTATTATATTATTTTTATTATTATTGTTATTATTATTATTATTATTATTATTATTATTATTATTATTATTATTATTATTATTACCATTATTTTTATTATTATTACACTATCTCTGCTGGAGCTTTCTATCCCCACCAGCGCTTGCCCCTGGCCCTCTAAGATATATCTGTTACGAGCTATCGTTACATTCCTATATCCCATCCATGACTGTCCCCAGTATCCTAGCTCTTGTCATTCACTCTCCCTCTACCCATAACTCCATTTCTCAGTCCGCCACCTTCTCCCACAACCCCATGTGTCTAACTCTGGCATCCAGACCTCCCACAGCTTCTAGATACTCTCACACCATCCCTGACACCTGCGCCCTCTAAGATTGTTCATAAACAACCCTGACTCTCTTCAGCACCCCAATCCCATTACGGGAGCCTCTACTGCTTCAGTCGTTCATTACTCCCAACCCCTCTCTCCCCCACCCCAAAGCCCCGTTAACCAAACCTCACGATCCACACTCCCTACATTTTCAATCCCGGTAAATCGCAGCCTCCACCCTCTTCCTCAGCTCTCCCTCCTCCTTCTGTAGTACGACCCTCTGACGCAGTGGGTAATGAGAAGGCGCGTCGCCTCCTCCCCCAGCGCAATATTATGTGGCTCGGGGGTCCTTAATTGATAGTAATGATGGCAATGATGAGACGTGATGGAGAGACACCACCTAATTACTTTTGGGTCGTAGGGGTCGTCAGGATTGTCTCAGTAGGGTGAGGTCGTTGTGTCTAGAGACTAGGTCGTGACAGACACTCGCTGCTATGGTGAGGGAGAGGTAGTGGCTGGAGTGGTCGTAGATGTCAGTGGTAAACGGACATGTCGACGGGTATTGCCATTCTTAGCAGGGATTATTTTTTTCCTTTTCATTTGGTATATTACCTGGCCGCCCACTGTCTCATAATTCACCGAGGTACACTATTTGAAAAAATGCAGCACTAAAAGCAGCTGCTTTTATATGTTGCAAGAAAAGTTATGAAAAAGCGTAAGCAGAAAAGACCTCGTTTACCGGCGCCTCTGTGTCAACATGACTATTTTCGTAAAATGGACACGGACAATTTTTTTTTCTTTGAGCAGTAGCTGTATTTACGGTCCTGTAAAAAAAAAAAAAAGATTTTGTTGTTTTGTTGTTTTTCTTACGTTCTACTGTCGATTCTAGTATACGTAAACATGACTACACTAGTAAAAGCCTAGTTGCGCTGTTGACGTATTTCCCTATGATACTGTGGTTGGGTGTGCCATGATAAGATGGGATACGCTAGGTTTAATTGAGCTGGTGTTAGATACCTTAATTTAGATGGGATTCCATTGATTTCATTGGTTTTGGGGTGTTCAAATAGAGTACTTTATAGGAATACTGATCGAAGGGAAATTTAGTATGATGATTCGCATTTCCGTAGAGGAATAGGTGAGATACTAGTTCATAAATGTATATTTTCTTTCGTAATTAGTTGAAAAAATACTTCACTCTGAGGCAAGTAGTTATACCCTTCATGCACTCTCGTAAAGTCTTTGGCTGTTGTTATGTAGATGGTGGTAGGTGTTTACGTAGCGCAGGCGAAAGACGTTACATGTTTTATGGAGAAACGATTTTTTTTCTTTTTAAATTGCGAGGACTGCAATAGGAGGGAGGGGCGGGAGTGTGTTTAGGGTTGGGACAATGTATGGGTTACGACAAATAGGGACGGATAGGTTCAAATAGGTTTGGGATAGATTGAATTTCATTAGAATTTTGATCATAAGGACAACATTGCCGTCAAGGGAGAAGGAAACAGTGTGAGTCCTAGTTTCCTCACAAAGATTTCTGTTCACAGTGACCCAAAGGTGATCGGAGATTTTTTTGAATCATTTTATATATATATATATATATATATATATATATATATATATATATATATATATATATATATATATGTATATATATGTCAGTCATCCAGGCTTGTTTGTTCGTCAGCCGTTGTTGCCATACATGAAAATTAGAGTAGTTTTGAATTTCCAAAAGTTAGTTGGGATGTGTATCTTAAGTTAGCCTAGATGTGGAGCATTAGTCGACCAGGTTACCCTGTGCCCTCACGTGCGGATGTGGGCCGTGTCTGGGTGTCTTGCTGCACGTTTGCGCACCAGGCAAGCAGACGGGCGGCGCCGTGGTAGCCAGTCACTCTTATAGAACCCCAAGCTCCGGGGACGGGATGAGGGGACGGGCCCAACAATATTGCCGTAGTGTAATTTATCAGGAGCGCCGCCACCAACCTCAACACCACCCTCCTAATGTCGGACCTGACGTGCATTTTAATCCTGTTTTATGGTGTTCGATTGTGTACCATCGCGCGCGCACGGCTCATCGGGGCTCCTTGGGTTTAACGGTTTCAGCATACCAGTACGACCTTTGGGTGTCCTTTACAGTGAGGTTAGATGTCACGCCGTCCTACCTAAGAGCCGTACCGTTGGTGCTCAAGGGTAGCATCGTCTTGCTCAAGGGCCGTACCGTCATGCTCAGGAGTAGTATCGTCTTCCTCAAGGCTCTTGCCGTCAGGCTTAAGGGCCATTGAAGTCATACTTTTTAGTCGGTATGATTAATGGAAGGAAGTAATTGTGGCGAGGTTTTATCGTCGTCATTGACAAATCAGATCACAGTCTCGTCATATGACTTCTCGCTTCAAAGGAGTCCAAACTGTTCCTACTTCCTTTTTTTTTTTTGTCTGAATATGGAAGATTTTATTGATATGGAGTGACTCAGTCCACGGAAGCCCCTGTAACAGTCAGTGAGTCAGTCCTTGGAAGCCCCAGACACAGTCGTTGAGTCATGCCGCCCCAGTCATTGTCAATGAGTCAATCCGTAGAAGCCTTTGTCACAGTTAATGACTCTCGTGTCACATTCAGTCGGTTCCCAGACCGTCACATACCATTAAATCCCCAAGATGAGCTAACCGACGCCATCCTCTGTCATAGTCAATCACTGGCAAGGAACTCAGTCAGTTATTGAGTCGCAGGGAACTACAAATTAGTCATAGGAGCCTACCACAGTCGCTTGTCGGTCCCAAGTAACCTCATTCAGTCAGGTTTCTTGAGTGCCACAGTCAGTCACACCGTCTGTCGTGGGCGAGGACTCAGCCAGTCTCCAGTGACCCAGTCAAGTCACATCACGTCAGTGGCAACAAAGACAGACCCAGAAGAAAGGAGCCATAACCAAGTGCATCACGTCTTGAAGGCATTACTACCACGTGGGTCTGATTTACGGCCCACGGGATGAGTCCTCCCGCAGCGGGGAGGCTAGAGAGGGTAGGAGGAGGGGAGGAGAGAATGGGTGGTGGAGTGGTCGTCAGCCTGAGGGTCGTGAGGAGTGGTGAGGGGAGGAGTGGTAGTGATGGGTGAGGGTCGTTGTGAACGTGGGTGAAGCAGGAAGATGAGCGTAAGACAGAGTCGTGGTGAGTGGTAGTTTTGCACGACTTGCCAGGGAGACTCCAGGCAGCCTCGCATGGGTAATACTACAACGCCAGCGGACTTCTTATTTGCATACATACACACGTAAAGGACCCCACCGCCTGTGTTTTATTTCACTGCCACCGCCACCGAGGACATACATCATCCTTTAAATGTTAACTGCAGACTGCTGAAGCTTGCTGTATATTTCAAGTTATCAAGAAAGCTGAATCACAAACCTCACTTAAAAAAAAAATGTATTACTGAATCCTAGCTTCACATTTCATCTGAATATACCCCAATATTTTCATAATTCTGCTACACACACACACACACACACACACACACACACACACACACACACACACACACACACACAGTCCTCACTAACTTCTTCCTTATAATGTTTAATGCTGTACACTTCATACATTATTACAATTGCTGCTTATCTTTTGATTCTAACGTTTAGCGGCAACAAATGATGGCCAAAGTTTGTAATGCGAAAAGACGTGGCATTCCGTTTTCGTCTTGTGTCAAGTTAAAGTTAAGGTTATGTAACACTTTCAGAAAGTTCCTCTCCTGTGCTGCTCTCCTCACAGATCACTCACCTTAAACCCTCCCAGTGAACGTTGCGCTGCCCACCAAAAATAGTCTAGTGTTCTCAGTGTCCCTTCGTAGACCCACTCAAACTTCTGTAGGGTAGCTCCGTTCCTCCTCCTGCTGCCTCCAACCCCTCACGTTGCCTCCTGTCGCTTGCCCCCCCCTCTCTTCAACCTCCCCTCCACCTCATCCGTTTTCCCTTGTACTCAACATTAAATTAAACAAATTTGCCCCGTGTAGCGGGAGTCGTCCCCCGTAACCCCTGACATTTTCCCTCCCTCGCTTCCAGTCCCTTCCACCTCCCCTTTTCTTTACAGTATCTCCTTTCCGCTCCGCCTCCCTTACCCTCCCTACCTCCGCAGTCATCTCTATTTTTAATGCCATCGCTCCTACGTTCCGTGCCTTGCCTTTGTGCGTAATTCCCATCTTGCCTAACACAATTACTCGTTAGATTTTTGTTTTTCTTTTTTTTTTCTCTTATACTTCGTCATTGTTTCGTATTGAAGGAGTCGGATTAATGGTGGTCCGTCTGTTCATAGGTCCCTACACTTTCCAGGCTCCTGAAGGTGTAGGTTATGTATCCCTATGGATTGGTAGGGCCCACACTGGCTCCAGTCTACCTGTTAATAATTGATTGGCTGGAAGAGGGTCATATCCTAGCCCAGGGAACCATATCTGCCATACTGGTTTGCTGTTTGGAATTTCGTATCGTTCCTCCCCAGGTTCTGCTGGACTGTCTCTTCGTTGAACTGGAGTTCCTCGGTTTCGGCTAGGGCTGTCTCCAAGTTGAATTGGAACTCAGGTTCAGCTAGGCTGTCTTAAGTTGAGCTGGAACTCCTCGGGTTCAGCTGGTTTGTCTTCGAGTTAAACTGGAACTCCTCAGGTTCAGCTAGGCTGTCTTCAAGTTAAACTGGAACTCCTCAGGTTCAGCTAGGCTGTCTTCAAGTTAAACTGGAACTCCCCAGGTTCAGCTAGGATGTCTTCAAGTTAAACTGGAACTCCTCAGGTTCAGCTAGGCTGTCTTCAAGTTAAACTGGAACTCCCCAGGTTCAGCTAGGCTGTCTTCAAGTTAAACTGGAACTCCCCAGGTTCAGCTGGACTTTTTCTAGGTTATTGGACGGTGTCTTGAATTTGTCTTCAGGCTGGTAGCAGTGTCATCAGGTATTGTACTGTCTGGAGATTGGCTGTCTCATAACTACCTAAGGGTCGTTTATCCTGTAGCTTCACATTATTTATCCTGTAATTCTGGGTCGTTTATCGTATAACCCCAGGCTGTAGCCGTATGTAATAAATCCGAGTTATGTCTTCGTTCAGTATACAGTAACCGGGTTGCGTTGCCCTTGGATTTACAACCGTTCTGTTCCCCGTAATTAACCAAGGGCTCTCCCGCTACGCTCTTCTCCCACCCCCTTTTCATTTCTGGATTTTTATTTTCTTTCGTTTTTCAAATTGTTTTCTCTTGGGTTATGTGTCCCCCTGGTGCTCACCGCCTCCACCCCTCGTTCCTCGCCTGTCTACGCCTGTCATGGGTACGGCTCCCGTGGGAGGATAGAACAAGTTGTAGAGGAATTGCTCATCTTGTGGGGCTCCTTTGTGTGAGGCTGTGTATATTTATATATGTTTTGGGGGAGGGGGATGATTTAGGAGGTGAAAGAGCAGCAGGTATCCTGGGTTTCAAACAAGTCTCCGGGCAGCAACACCCAGACTTCACTATCCCCTGCCTGTTTTACGACCATCACAATTGTCTATCAAATAACCACAATTCCTTTTATTAGTACTCCAGTCTTTATCATCACGATCTCCATTACCATCCCCCTCCCACGTACCACCATTACCACCTTAGTTACAATTTCCTCCTAACGTGTGTGTGTGTGTGTGTGTGTATGTGTGTGTGCGGCGGTGGCGATGTCTCGGGTGGTGGCGGTGTGCGACCTCCTGACGCAGGTCACACCGGCCAAGTTGCTCTCGGTGGTACGGTGTCGTACCGTCGTACCACCTGAGTTAGTTTAACGTTGTCGATATTTTATACCTGATGTTCGGACTGGTGGGCATGGTTCGCACGGCCATGCAAAAGGATGACGTGTCCATTATTAAAGATTCAAGTTTGAAATGTTTTAAGAAATAGCATCAGAATTGTCGTATGATGAAGATTTCG
This sequence comes from Panulirus ornatus, assembly GCF_036320965.1. NCBI lineage: Eukaryota > Metazoa > Arthropoda > Malacostraca > Decapoda > Palinuridae > Panulirus > Panulirus ornatus. The sequence continues at coordinate 7,879,377 of NC_092237.1, forward strand.
ACCATAGTGTCTGAAACTGATGTTAAGATACGTACATGATTTTGATATTTTTCCCTTTAAAGAATTTTCTTATTATTATTTCTACTGTGATGTTGATACTGTGGTGGTGAACTCACAGTTGTCAAGTATTCGAAAACACATTTTGTATTTGAGACAAAAAAATGGTCACCATGAGCCTTAATATTTTTGAATTTTGGTGTAGCAATAAGTGTTCGAACACTGAGTCAGGTGCGCCATAATGTGTGGACTAATACACATCATGCAGGATGAATTTTTGCCATTTTTATTCTGTCATCGAAAGTTGAATGCACGGCTGACGCATTGTCTATATGACGTTAGCGGTCCGCTGCGTTGACTCCCCAATTGCAGTTGTGTGAGGGGATAAAATGGCTTTGTCGCGCGATTTATGTACGCTGTTGTTTCTCTACCATTTGACCCTCGAGATCAGAATTTTTTTTTATTAAACGCAGTAGTGGACTGATTTTTCTTCCAGTTTACTTTGTGTTGAACAGATGAATACACTCAGTATTAAATGACAGGAAATCCCTCTAGATTATTTTTGTAGTAGAGGGAATCCGAAATTTAGAGTTAAGTGTGGAGAAAGTAGACAAAGGAGATAGATAGGTAATTAGCGACTTACATACACGCCCGGTTGTAGCGCCAACTCACCGTTTGTCAAAGAATATATTAGCGGTACAGTGTGGGATTGTGATGGTGGTGGAAGGAGAAGAGGTTGGAGAGACACCTCACCTCGCCTCGCCCTACAAGCTGGGATGGTCCCCAGGGGAATAACCTGTTTGCACAGTACGAGGGAGTTGTACACACATGGGGCCCCCACCTCTTACATTTTCACCACCATGATACACCATTTTACACTCTTACGGTCGGTACTCACAGTTTCTTCACAGCGTTAGTTCCATCATCCCTGTTCTTAATACTGTTAAAGTACTTCTTATTTAGAGCATTTTTTTTTCTTTTGGCTTAATTCATTGTTACCTATGTATCTTTTGAAGATAGTTCGCCTTCGGCATCATCAAACTGTTTTATAGAAACTTGGTTACTCCTTACTCTTCTATCTTCGAAGGTGAGCAAATTCATGGCCTCTGACGTTTCACTCTAACGCAGCTATCATAGTTTGTGTGAGCTGGTTTTTGCTGGTGTCTGGACTTACACTTGTTAGTGTTTTGTTCTGGAAGTGCGGTGACCAAACTTGAGAAGCATATTATAGTTGTGGTCGAGTATTCGTTGGGATTATATGAGTTAGCTATTTCAATATCCTTATACTAGATAAGATTCTGATGAGTTGTTGTGAGCGAGGAAGAGCATAAACGATGATTTTGAAGAATTTTAGCTTCTTTGGGTTTGATTTGTATGACAGTTGGCTTTGCTGTATGCTCAGATCATTATGTAGGAAATTGTAATTATTATTATTATTATTATTATTATTATTATTATTATTATTATCATTATTGATAATGGTAATAACTTATTTGGGGCATGAAAATTAGCTAATTGAAATCATGATTTTTTCTCTGTTTAGAAACAGCAGTTAGCCAGAAACCCATACTTCCAAGGATTGAAATTATATATATATATATATATATATATATATATATATATATATATATATATATATATATATATATATACACACACAACTTAATGTAGCAGCCGTGCGATAACCCTCAATGTTTTTTGAAAATCATTATGGAAAATAATGAGAAAACTTTCGGTCTTAAATTGGATGCCTTGCCTGTAGAGTATCTCGACAGCTTCCTCTCTCCCAGCAGACTCGTTGGTTCCCACAGAATACAGTCGTTATTTTATCCAGCGTTCTATTTTTCTGTAATGTTGAATAGGAAACGGCGTTTTTAATTTTCTGGGGACTGCTTTGTTTTCAATTATATTCCCCTCCACCCTTAAAAAAAAAAGGTCAACGTTTTGATGAGTTAATCATCGTTGTTTCAAGTTAAGCTCTTGAATGTGGCGGGACAAATGTCTCCCGGCGTCATCGTTGTTTACCGTGCGCCTGGCTGTTTTTGTAGCGGTATCGCAGTATCTCGAGTGTTTGTCTTGTGTCAGCGTTGGAGTACGAGGAACCTGTTGGCCAAAGGAGCCGACGGGATCGCAGTAGCGTTCTTGCCAAGGGGTCGTGGCGAGTGGAAAGAGTCTGGAGGCTTGTAGACCAGGCTCTTTAAAGAGGAAACTTGTGCAAGAGTCTCCGTTAAGACTTAACGGGGATGCTGGGAGGAGTTTAGAGACATGATGGGCCCCAGGGCAAACAACCTCTCCCACTTTTTAAGAACATGAAAAAGAAGAGCCTAAATTAGGAGAGCAACGAGCACCTAAACAAAGCGGAACCACAGCAACAGCAGACGTTTTTTAGGCTCACGTTATCTGAAAAAAAAAGTAAAGTATTAATATAGTTGATGTGAAAGTGAAATTTGATTTTACATCAGCTGAAGTGATCAGGTTCCAGGCAGACGTTATCGGTGTTGTCCTTTTGCAACATTCCTCCAAGTCAGGAGTTTTATTCGTCTCTTTGAGTCTTGTATCCAGGCGGCTGTGTGATGCTCCTCTCACCTAAACCGCTGGAGTTACCTAGTGAGAGGCGAAGAAGGGGGGAAGAGAGGGGTCGATCGAGGGGGCACGCGTGTTGCAGATCACTTGAAATCTCCTGTGGTGGCATAATTCAGCCAGGGACGTGACATTAGCGTCGCGGGAGGATCGTAATTTTTCTGCGAGTGCCGTACGCGAGTGGCCAGCCTAACAATAGCAGGCGTGTTGTCTCCCCTTCGTCTGCCCTTCTCTGCCGCTCCCCATCATCGCCATACAACAAAAGGTTCGCACAAACATGCCGGCCAAATTGTTTCCTTTGATATTTGAGAGAACAATGTATGTTTATTGTGTAGGTTTTCACTTCTTTTGCATGAGCTCGGCTGACATATAATCGATGTTGCGTAGGTAACCAGACCAGTTGCTGTACCTCTGGAAACCACACTGATTATGCTGGTAAGACTGCCTAGAAACAAGACTTTTTGACTATTTCTTTAACTGAAAAGATGCTGAATGATAAGAAACTCGTCTTTATAGCACTTATGTGTTACCAAATACAAATGTGATATTTTCCAAACTTTTAGCAAGTTATTGAGCTCAACTTTCGTAGATTTAACTCATGGTGGAACACAAACCAATGCAGATACCGTATATTCAGGCCCAGGACCGCATCAGTTGTTATGGCCCAGAGCACCACACGACTTACACCATAGAGCCACACCGATTATACTTGATCAAGACCTTGGGTAACCTGATAGATTATCTCTGTGTATCTAAGGTCACAACACTTTGTTGGAGCCAGTGTAACCACACCAGTTGTGATAGCAGCTCAGGGATACCACACCGATTATCCTTGAATCCTAGGATTTCTCCTTTGCTTTTACGGAGAAGCACATTAATCATCGTTATAGCCTAGCTGTGGTAGAGACTAACATAAGAGTAAAATTTGGCTGTCATTGTAAACATTTGATTTCTGGCTCCAAGTGAGAAGAGGTGTCAGGTGTGATTCATTAAAAAAAGAAAAAAAGAATTATGTGGATAGTTTATGTTACATTTATTTGTTTTTGAAGTAGTCGTAAACGTGAGATTTCTTTCAGTTCAAAGTATCTGTTCATGTGAGACTTTAGATATAAGGCATTATATATATATATATATATATATATATATATATATATATATATATATATATATATATATATATATATATATATATATAGGGGAGGAAGCACAGTTTAGTGGTACGCGGTTCAGGCAGGTGATGAATTGGTGCTCTATTCAACAGAGGGAAAGCTTAGCTAGGGATGATGGTTCGTCCATGGAAAGCCAAGACGTGAGAGAAATATGAATGTTTGGACTTTTTAAAAGTGCGGGTGCACAAGCGTTCCCAAATTTCTGGTTGGGTTAACACTGTACAGCGAGACGAACATTCAGGCGTGAGCGATCTTAGGGAACAAAGGGCGAGATTATGAGAAGACATGTCCTTTGTGTCTTTTAACTCCCAAGGTCCTCTGGTCTTTGTTTACGCTCCGGGCCCTCCCATCTTTACTTACCCCTTCGGGTTCACCTCTCCTTGGTAATACTTCGGCCCATGACCTCTTTAGCAGAACAACAGCCACGTCGGCCCATGATCTCCTTAGCAGAACAACAGCCACGTCACCATATGGCATATCTGAGATGATAGTATTCGCATATCATCTTGAAATCGATGGCTCTATATGTATAGGCCTAGTCACTGTAGATGCTTAGGGGCTTGGTTTGGCTTAGCCCGGCTTGGCCTGCACCCTGGACGAGGGAATGACCGATGGGAGGCCGCTTTGCCGGGTTTCCTGCTTATTGGCGGAGTTAATCAACTTAGGCCTTTGTATCCTAATCCCTGTGGGACTCCTTAAGCTGCCCCGCGCCTTCAGATAGTTGTGGGCGGCCTGGGTCCCTATCGGTCGATTTTCATCCGTCAGGGTTCATACATTGTCGCCATCAGGGTTTAAAATAACAGGAAATCAACCTTCAAATTCTATAGGTGGTTTAGCAGCATTAGTACAGCGAGTGGTCATTGGGGGTTGGTCGAGAGCATGTTGCTGCGTATTGTAATAAAGGAAAGCAGATTGGAACAACTAAAATATGGAATGTATCGCGTACAAATTTGCTAAAAAAAAAATCTTTCTGGTAATACTATTTTCCCAAGTAATATTCCCACAAAAATCACTAACCAGCTTCTCTGAGAAATTCGTGTGTGGAGGTATCCCCTGTGCCTCGGTAACAGTCCTTTCCGTGTCTGGAGGAAGCAGGTCGTACATAGTTAAGCAGCGTTGCCTGTGGCGGCCATCCCTCCTCCTGCTCCTGGCGGTGAGTGGCGCTGATCTCATCACTGCCCCAGTTACTGCCTGTAACAACATTTGTTCTCTCGCCTCCCCCCCTTCCCCCCATTCTTGTTTCCTCGCTGTTGACATCCTCAGAAATTTAGCCTTTTTTTTTTCTTGTTTTATCAACTTCTGCAGCTCTTTCATATTTCTTTGTTTGCGATAATGGAGTTTAGTCCAGTAAAAGAATGCAGGTAAGAAAGTCTCGAAAATCTCAGTCCTACGTTGTGTTTACGGCAGAACCTCGCAAGACGTGAGGGTGTTTAGCTGTATTGCCATTCCCTTGGCTTAACGTTCCCACCTTTAACAGTATTTTACGTTTACGAGCGACGTAGTTTCAGTAATGGTAAAAGAGTGTGATTGAAGCTTACATTCTTCACCAGTTAATGCACACACTCGGCTCTGTATGGTGGATTTTTCACTTAATTGTGTATGTGTTTGTGTTTGTATCTAATCATGTGAGAGGAGGGGGCCCGGGGGGCAGCGTCCGCCTCGCTAACGAGATGGTTCCTGGTAGGGTCCCTCTTCAGGCCTGGTCAACATAATCATGGGAGCCACCACACAAGGGGGACCCAGCCCCTCCTACATCCTTTCAGGGACCCCACTGCTTCTCTTCCTCGTGAGCTTCAGTAACCTATTGAGCACGACGGTACGACCTTTGAGCATGACGGTACTACCCTTGAGCACGACAGTACACCCCTTAGGTATGATTGGCCCTGGCTTCCCCACTGATCCAGAAGGGCTTTGAGGCACCATCGTGCCTAAGAGATCAAAAACACTGCCGCCCTTAGGGGAAACCTTCAATCCCCCCCCCCCCCCTTTATTTTACTAGGCTTGTAATCTATTTTGTGCTGCTAACGAGAAGAGGCATTACGTGATACGCGAAGTGTGGGGGGAGAGGGAAGTAATTTCTTTCTTGTGACAAACTGTAACTGTAGAAGGTATCTCTCAGCCAAGTAACTCACCATTATTATGAATTCCTCAGATGGAGGGAGTTTGTTTTTCCCTCCTCCATTTGGCTGAATAGTAATGGATACGGTAAGACGAACCAGATGGTTATAAATTCATTAAGTTTCCAGCCACTTTTGTCTATTAGGCCCTTGTTTCTTTCAAGGAGGAACCGCCGTCAGTTGTACACTATCGTCTTCGTGACTTTGTTAAAGTCTTTCATAGGTCGCCATTGCACTTATTATACTCGTACATTCCTTGCCTCGTCAGGGTGTGACAGCTTGGCAGCGGGTAAAAGAACTACAACAAATATCATTCGTAAATTCTCCTTTTTTCGCCATTATTTTATTGGAAATGAGAGAGGTTAGAGTACATTTTACTGGAAAAGAGTTGGTAGTAGTAATCAGTTGGTTGATGAAAGAGAGGGTTACTTTGTACGTGTTATGGTATGTGTGCTGCAGATGGTGGACCTTTGATGACACATTTGCTCTTCCTCCTGACATATAGAGTGAACTTTTGAATTTGTACAGCAGTTGACCAAAGTCTGGAGAATCAGTCCTGGAGATGTGTAAGAAAAACATGGAGACTGAGGACGGCAACACAGAAAACGCGCGGATGTCCACGTTTTCAATTATGTGTCGTTTATGAGGTAGAGTCCAGTGTGGTAGGAAGGCTGGAGGGCCAGGTTATTACATTTTATGGTCGGGTCAGAGCACAGTGGTGTGGGGTGGAAGTACGGCTCCCAGGAACCAGCCCGTACAAGTTCTTAGACACTGGTGTGACCGAAGAGCCGGCTTGACTCACACTTCAGAAATAAAGGTGAAAATGTCGCCAGAAGCCAGATGATTCTTGAATCTCTCCTTTTTTTTTCTCTCTCTTTTTTTGTAGGTGACTGGTGCCGCTTCACCTTTGGGAAGAAGGGTGAGGCCTACGACCCCTGACCCTTGTTAGACATTTTCCGTCCCTCACTCTCCATGCCTTACGTCGCGCCAAGCCAAGCCCCACGAGAGTACCGGGTAAACCAAGCAATCACTGCTGCCTGGTGCGGAGGGGTCGGTGGGCAGTGTCCCAGGACGCTGTCAACCAAGGCCGCCTTAGAGGCAACCGCGTTCGAATTCCATGACTTCTGACGCAGGCCTGTGTCGCTACTACTGCTACTAGCAGTCACGACGTCCTCCAGTCTCAGGAACACGAATGGCGGAACTTTGTTTAAATATACAGTGTCAAGTACAGTAGAGTATCTTGTGTGACTGACAGAGCGAAGGGGAGTTACTGCTGGCTACCCTGGAGGTGGTGGGGGTGCGATAGGAAAGCCGTATGTGACGAAGCATGAGTGACGTGATAAGAACGGAGGCACAGAAGATAAGATAGAAATAAGAGGAAGACAAGTAAAGGTGTAGGGAGGTCTTCATGGGAAAGGTATGGTACTGAGAAAAGGATGGGGATGGGGCATGAAAGGGGCGCAGCCTGGCTCCCCGTCCCATTCCAAGGCTCCATCCTGGCCCTTCCCGCCTCGTCCCTAAGCCCCCCTTCGCCCCTTCCTTATCCTCCGTCTCCAGGCCCCAGCAGTACATGAAACAAATCTTGGAACACAACTGATTATCAGCGAGTCTTCTCCTCCCTCCCGTCCTGCCCCCTCACTTCTCAAGGTATTGTAAACCATTTCCTAGTCTCCCCTTCCCACCTTCCACACCCTCCTCTCCGCCTTCCTGACTCCCCGGTGATTTAAGTGTAAGTGCCACTTATGCAGGAGCGGCCCCTCCTGCCTGGAGTTTCTTCCCGCCGCTGTCGTCGACCAAGTCGTCCAGGAACGACCATTCCAGATGGTGTCATGTCGTTCATAACGCCAACTCTTGATGTCCTCTCTCTCTCTCTCCTCTCCTTTATTTCGGGGAAGAGCGGGGAGGGTGGGTTATGACAGTGTTATATGCCTTGTAAGGCTGAGATGGCCGTGGGCTTACCGGAGACGTGGGGGTTTTGGCAGGTGTGAGGTGACCAAACTAGTGCGTCGTACTTCCCTACTCTACGTTAGGCCTATTGTATGGTGTCAGCTTTTCACGTGTTGTAATACATCTCTACTTATGTGTATATGTGTCCCATACATATACATATATATATATATATATATATATATATATATATATATATATATATATATATATATATATATATTATTTCTTTCTTTTCTTTCAAACTATTCGCCATTTCCCGCGTTAGCGAGGTAGCGTTAAGAACAGAGAACTGGGCCTTTGAGGGAATATCCTCACCTGGCCCCCTTCTCAGTTCCTTCTTTTGAAAAAAAAAAAAAAAAAATATATATATATATATATATATATATATATATATATATATATATATATATATATATATATATATATGTTATTATTCTCATTGTTGATACATGTACACTGGTGTCATATCGTGTGCTGACCGTCCTTGGTCGTGTTGCAGGATGTCCGGGGTGCCGGTGGTGGGGCGTTATGTGGCACGGAGCTGGAGCAACGGGTCCGGGGCAGCCCCGCGGGGAGACCAGCGCCACCAGCCGGCACCAGCACCACGCCCCAGGTCACCCTGGAGAATCCCTGCCTTCTTCAGGAGGAAGTTTGAGATCGCGCAGGTAAGGCGACCGCCCCTCGCGTGTCATGTTTGTTCTGAGTACAGATAATTGGTGTTTTAGTTCAAATACAGCGTGCATAATCAGAAATTTAGGAGTAGCACTAGTGCATCAGGTGATATAAAGATTATTTAGGTACTGTTCTGTTCTGTTGATTTTCAGGCTCATTAAAGCTGCATTTATCATAAGATTTTCGTATGGTGTTTATAGGCTGAGAGGGACTTTCATAATAAGATAATTTTTATTTTTATAATTTGATTCAGTAAAGATTTTGAAATTTGTTGAAATATTTGTGATTATTTATAATCCCTGAAAATAATTGAATTTGCAAAGTTGTCAGTAATGAATGGAAAGAAAACTTCAGGGCAAATGGACATGAGTGACCAGACACATTGATCATAGTTATAAACTAAACCTGGTGGTCCTTTGCAGCGTGGCGGGGGGCGTGTGGCCAGTACCGCCCCAGGAGAAAGTGAAGGGGGCGTGGCTGTCACCGAGGAGGCCTTCAAGGACCCACCCCCGACACTGAAGGACCCCCTTAAGGACCCCCTGAGAGAGTCAACCAGCACAGACCCAATCAAGGACTTCGAGGCTACTTCTTCACCATATGATGAACCTGAGGTAAGGCGAAGGGGCTGGTATGAAGCTAAAGTGGGAGGCCAGGCACGAGGTGAAAAGTGGAGGCAAGTCAAGTGGAACTAGTGTGAAACAAGAGGGGGGGAAGAAAGGCATGAGGGGAAGGTGCGAAGCAAGACATAGCAAGGCATGAAAGGGAAATTTGAAGTAAGAGAAGAAGGCAGAGTGTGAAGGCAAGGGATAGATAGAGAAAAGGGAAGTAGATGGGAGGAGGAGTGTGGGAGAAGGGGGGAAATTGTACAGACTGTGAGGGTAGTCGGAAAAGAGGTAAAGAATAGGGAAGGAGTGGCAAAAGAGGTGAAGAGAGAAAGTTGAGGCAAGGGGGGATGGAAAGGATAAGGTAGAGATGTAAGATAAGAGGGAGGAGGGTGCTTTGATTGAGTAAGAATGGTAAGGGAACGGATGGAAGTGAGGTAAGAGTTGAGAATTAAAGAAGGCTAGAAGGGAAGAACTTCAGCAAAGGGAAGAGGAGGGGGATGAGACAAAAGTTAGGGTAGAGAAAAGAAGCAAAGCTGAAATTAAGATAAAAATATAGAACAAGGGAGATATGGTAGGCAAGAAAGTAAGGGAGGTGAAGTAAAAGGTAGATGAAGAGGGAAATGAGGGAGGGCTTCTTTGGTGATAAAGAATTAAAGAATAAGATTGAGGCAGGTGAAGCGAGAGGGAGGATGAAGTGAGATAGGTTAGATAAGAGGGAGGGAGGAAATTTAGGGAATCAAGGCAAAAAATAGGGAGATGTGAGCCAAATAAGGAGGAAGGGAGTTAGTGAAGCAGGAGGGAGAGATTAGGGAAGGAAATGATGTTAGAGGGAAGACTGTGGGTATGGGAGAATGATGAATCATGAGGGTTAAAAGAAAGTTGAATGGAAAGGGAGAGGAGGTAAATGATGGAAGTGGGAAGGATGATGATGGACATGAAGTAGAGGGACAGAAGGAAGTCTAAGCAAGGGTAGGTAGAGAAAAGTTACGGGAGGAGAGGAAGGTGAAGCAAGAGGGAGAAGGAAGATAAGCCTGAAGGAGGAAGGAAAGAACAGAAGAAATAGTCAAGCTTGAGAAAGAAGATGAGGGAAAGTCCATGTTTTTCTCAGCATTCATGAAGGGAAAAGGGCAAAGTAAGACTAATGGATGTGGAGAAGAGTCCATTGGAAAGACATGCCTGAAGATCTGTTAGTCTAATGTAGAGGACAGCAATAGTAACCTGGACTTCTGTTCTAGCTAGACGGAGGGAGGGAAGGAATAATATATGAGACTTGATGAGAGAGAGAGGGGGGGGGGAGGAAGGCAAGAGAGGAGGAGGTGAGGATTATGAGGCATGAGGGAGGAGAGGAGAGGGAGATAAGGTAGATGGAATGAGGAAGGAAAGTAGTTATTTCCAGTATTTTCTGATGATCTACTGTTGTAAATGTTTATGAACTGACTTTTCTTCCTTTTAGGTCAACTTTAGTGTTGTCCAAGGCTCGGCTGGCTTGTACCCTCTTCCTCCTTTTATTATTTTACCAATGATTTTTTTTACATGCATGCACATGACTACTTTGCATTCATGTGTCATCTTGAACTAGCGTTAGTTTAGGTCAGGTACAAACAGCTTCCTACACTTTCTGCTTTGTCACAGTTTATGCCTCTGTTCATTCATCAAGTGAGACCAGTAACTCCATTCATATTACCTTTATACCCAAAATGCTTCTAATGTATCTGGTCGTCAGTCTATCCCCAAGTATCTTCACTGGAAATATCCTTTGCTCAAATCACTCAAGTCTGCCAACAGTGCCATATCATCACCAAATTATCACAGACATCATAGTTACCCCACCTTTGCAATTGCAGACCTAACCCTCTCACAAAACCCTCACATTTACTACCCTCACCATCCTATCCATAAGCAATTTGAACAGTCCTTGTGATATCACACACCCTTTCTGCAAACCCATTCCACCTTGAATGAGTAACCTTTCTCTTTGCCTACTGGTACATGTGCCTTACTCTTTTGATAAAAGCTCCTCACTACTGATAGCTTTCTTCCCACACTATATATCCAGAACACCTTCCACAAAACATCTGTGTCAACCCTGTAATATGCTTTCTTTAAATGCATAAATGCCACATACAGATATGTATGTACTGTTTCTCTTGAAGTATTTTTCCACACCCATTCATCAGAGCAATTACTTGATCCTCACTTTTTCCACTTCTGAAACCACATTGTTTTTTTCCCATTCTGATGCTTTGTGCATTCCTTACAGGCAACCTGTCTCACCTGCATATTGTTCTCAGACATCTCATTTCCAAAACATCCACCCCTTCCATTCTTTTACATTCAGGGTCCAAGACATCTATACGACACTGTCAGGACTATTGTTCCTTCAAGCATACCTATCTTTGCCCACACAGACAGTTATTTCTTCCATACACCTGTCATTATTTTTCCTGTGTTTTTGTTTTTCTTTTTGGTATGTTAGCTGATAATAATAACAGCATCAAATGATGAATGATAAAAGAATTCTCCTATTCAACAGATCCATGATGTGAGTTTTAGAGAACCACGCTACTTGGATCTATTTGACCCTAGTGTGTCAGTTGTGAGGGATCCTAAGCTTGACCAGCCAAGACCTGCAGCCAAAAATCGAGCCCGTAGCTTCTTCAGCCGCACTCTCGCCTCCATTGCCTCCACAAGGGTCATCATAGGTTTGTAACATGGCTGATGCTTTAATTGTTATTGTTACCTTCTCATCACATCAATGATACCTAAGAAATTTTTTTTCTACATTACAGCTCATCGTAAGTCACATATTGGCTTGTTGATAGTTCACTAGTTCAAGGCCTGACACAATATGAGATATGTCTTAAAGAAAGTATTATAACATCCATTTTCAGCAGCCAGAAAACTTTTTAAATATTTACCAGTAGTTCATTTGATGTTAAATTTCTTTTGATTGTATCTACTAACTTATCTTGATCTGCAGGTTGTAGCATCATTCTGGTGGTGCTGGTGGTGGTCATAGTGACTTTGGCTTCTACCACCCATGGGGTGTTCTCCATACCTGATCCCCGCATTCAACACCCTTATGTCACCACAGTCACTACTTGTGGCCTTGTTCAAGGGTACCTATGCTTATGTTTTCTGTTATTGTTTGTAAGATGTAGTTTCAGGTTATATATACTCTTTGTAAGTTTTCATGAGACTAAAGTATTTTCGATATTGATCAAGAGCATTTGCATGAACACATGATAAGGAAGATGACCTAAATATGCTGTTATTCTTTACTTGGCTTGCAGTTTGTATGATACTTAAATTAACCTAGTAATTCTTGTACTTATGGCTGTTTAATCTGTCCATGAATAAGATGCTAAGGGAGATATAAATTGTGAGGGTCTTGGAGCTAGGGGATGGGTCTCCAATATTTTGGGGATGGTTGGGTGTGGGGCTGAGAGGGGAGTCAGTTGCTGGTTATGGATGACACAACTCTGGTTGTAAACTTGAAAGAGGAACCCCAGAGGTTGGTATCCAGATTTGATAATGAAAAATATAGGTTAAGAGCTAATGTGTACAAAAGTAAGGTAAGAGAGGATGAGACAGGAAGGTAGTAGTTGAAAGACAACCACTGACCAGGGAGGTATGTTACTGGCACTACCCGTCTGGGTATCGGGAGGCTTTGTGACAGCTGCTTAGTGAGCCAGCACTTCAGTGATTGTCAAGTTAGACTCTTCTGAACTTGGTAGCTGTCTTTTCTTTCTGCTCTGCCCACACCTGGACTGCTGGCGTACTGACAATCTCTCTGTGTCAGACATAGAACTTGACTGCTCTTAATTCACACAATTCATTCTTCATAACAATAGATTTTCCTGCTGTGAGTGCTCTGTTCTGGTCCTGCCTTTTGGCAGAACGGTTCAGGCTGTAGATAGAAGTAGGTTTTCAATTTTCTACTGTGGAAAAAACTTTTTTTATCCAGTATCTATTGTGCCTAGGCAGTGTCAGATTTGGAGATATGACAGCCACAAGAGCAGTCCCCTAGGTATTGAAGATGTAATTTTTTGTTGACAGTAATGGTCTGAAAAGCTTTATTTCTGTAGGTTTCATTATTGATCTTAGTTTTAAATAGCCATAAAGTCAGGAAAAACATACACTCAGCAGATCAGTCAGCACCTTCAAGTTGGTTCAGTTTAAGCTATTCTTACAATTTGGTGTCTGTCTTCTCAAAGTTAGGTTCTGTCTGTAGCATAGCAACAGGGTTTTATGATTCTGATGCGCCGAGAAACTTCTTACAAATATTAAGAGCTGGCCAAAACATGCCAAATGAAACTGTATGGACATGAGTTACTAGATTTTGCTCTTGCAATGGGGAAATTTCAGAAATATCTTGCAAAAAAAATTTCTGATCAGTTAAACATCAGATAATAAAGTTTTTTTTTGTATGATGATATAAATGACTGGAAAATGGAAATTCAGTGAAATCTTTGACAAGATGACATTTGATTTCCTTATCTATAAATTCATTTATTGCTTAACTTTGTAAGATGTATGAAGTCAAATAATCACAGTTGTATACTATGGATAAGGGCAGCAATTTTAAAATACAAATTCTAAGTATTAGGAATCATCTTTTGCATTATAGCTACCTCTTAATCGATACTGAAGATGGATAATTTATGTTTTCAACAAGGGTGACAGCATCATGTTTCTCAAAGTTTTTGGCAAGTTCTAGATTCTAAGTTCAGTACAGATGGGAGTTTTCTGGTGATGGAGTTTTTTATGTATATTTTTATCATGCCCAGTGGAGTGTCCCTCCTGAGGGAGGTAGCTTTAGAAACAAGGAAACCTTGTCTTCACTTTCACACATCCATTTTCTTGCTGTCTTGTTTAATACTCTATTTCCCTAGAAATGAAATAATTATATATGTAGAGTTATGATGGAATAGACTTAGAAGGGATTATAAAGATATGGGAAACTGCCCTCTTACATATCTTATCATAGAATTATTCTTTTTCATTGCATGTTTGTTATGGTGTGTCTTAAAGATATATTTATTCTCAATCCATGTCATTTATGTCTTTTTGTAAATGTAGAGCTTGGTTTCATATGTAGGATTTTACCAGTCTTTTCTTGAGAGGTAAGAAATTTGTAATGATTTTGATCATCATAAAATCTACTTTGAAATGGCTCTACCTTGAAAATTATTTGAGCTGAAAATCTTTTTAATGAAACTGAGATATCACAAGGTTGAACCTGTGTAATACATATATACACATATTCAAAAGTATCGTGGAATCTGTAACTCAAGATCTACAATCTCAGCCTGAAAGATATTCTTTATATTGTGTATCTTTTGTGATATTTTGTCAGACTCTGGGTTTAAAATATATGATTTTCTTTCATTGTAAAATTACTGGGAGATTTAATTTCCGTTTTACCTCATGTCAGTCTGATGTGAAGTATAAGTTTTACAAACTTCTCCTGTTTCGATAATTATTCCCACATTCATGAGAAATCAATAAAAGCCCTGTTTGACACTCACATTATGATAGTAAATTGTGTTTTGAAAGTTGAAAAACCTCTTCTTCCTGCAGGGGGAGCTCTTTGAGCATAGAATGCGAGTCCATCACTCTCAGTATGAGGCCAGACGAGCCCATCTGTCTTCCTCAGAGGGTTATACCCTCCTTCTATCCAGGGATAGGCTTCTATGCTGTGCTGGTGATATGACAACGCCTCAGGGCTCCCTCCGGCACCCCCTCCCTTGGCAGACCCCTCCTATGCCATGAAGGTATGCTTCACTCCATCATGTAACAAGAACAGAGAAAGGAGTGAGTGACAGGAGAAGAATAGAGGGGGAAGAAGGGTAGGGAATACAGGGAAAGGATTGTTCATAGGGCTCCCCTCAACTTTCAAAACCCAATTTCTTCCTTATCGTGGATAACCTTGTGAGCATAAGATATGAGAGTATGGATATATGAAGGAAGGAGGTTCTCTTTTAATTTTTTTTATTGTAGGTAGGGAAGGATTGTAGATGTATGGATGTATCCTTCTCAGTAGTATGAATTGAGTGTGTGGGAGGATTGGGCTCTAGTATCTTGAGGTAAAGATAAATGGAAAGAGTGTGTGGGAGGATTGGGCTCTAGTATCTTGAGATAAAGATAAATGGAAAGTATCAGATACCCTGTGCTCTGTGTCATCTAAGGAGAGGTTCCTGAAGGAAACCAATGACTGTGCCTTGTTGCATACATCCTGAAGTTTGACACGTCCAGTTTTATGATAATACTGTTGCCTTTGTAAGTCCTGTAGTGATCATTACAGGTAGCATTTTATAGGGTCTAGGATATAACAAACATGAAGTCTTCACTCTATTGATGGGTTTCATCCGTATATGCTTTTAGTGTAGTGATGCCACACTATCCATAAACATGTGAAACAAACACATTAACATCACATCCTTGATGCAGGCCCATTTTCGATAGGAATCCCCCCCCACCATCTTACTTGCACACATGCCTTCACCTCTTGAGGAATAATTTCTTACTGGATATAGTAACATTTCATATACCCCATTTATTTTTAGCTGTCTCTCCAAGGCCTTTCTGATAACATTATCATTTTCTTTCTCCATACCAACAAATGCGACACTCACTTCCTTCTCCTTTTCCAGGTAGTTTTCTTGCAAATTCTTCAAAGCAAACACCAGGTCTATACACCCTCTGTCTCTCCTGAAGCTGCATTGATCCTTCCCATTCAGATGTTCTATGCATGTCACCACCCTCTCAGTCACCACTCACCCATATACTTTATGGGTATACTCACCGTAAAGTAATTTGTACATTCACTTTTGTCCCCCCTTTCCTTTATATACAGACATTGTACATTGATTCTTCCAATCTTTTGGACACTTCACCCACTAAGTAGCCTGACTAATCAGTCAACAAAACTGTCAGCCCCCTCTTTCTTGTGAAACTCATCTGCAATGCCATCCAATCCTGCTACTCTTTGACACTTCACCTTATGCAAGGCTTTCACTGCCTCATCTCTTTTCACCATACCATTCTCCATGAATCTCACATTCCACTTTATACCACTTTATACATACCCAAACACACCACATTCACCACTCTATCGTGTAACACATTCAGCAGTCCTTCATAGTACTAACTCTCTCCTTTTTACCTCTTCTTTGCATGTTACCACTTTACCGCCTTCTGTCTGCTCCTCAATGTTACTCCCTCTTGTTCTCTAAACATTATTCAGCTCCTTGTAAAGTATTTCCATATTTTCTTTGAAGTGTATTGCTACCCTCTCAACATATTTCTTTATCAAATCTTGTACATTTCTTTTGACCTCTACCCACTTTCTCGTATACTCCTTCCAGTCATTTATATTCATGCTAGCAAATTAACTTCTTTTCTCATATATCCACATCCCACCTTCTGCCTACCACACACATTGCCTGCATATATAAGTACTGCCCTCATATATATCTCTTCCACTTACTAAGCATAAATTACCTGTAGAGGCTTACATCACATCAAGAATTAGTATCCTTGGTATCATAGAAATATATGCACCACTGTTAAATCAAGATAAATGCTCTGAGCGAATTGATTGAGTGTAGGCAGTTGATGTTGATGGAGTAGGGCATATCTCCATGTCTTTAGGGGCCTGGCCATGTGAGGTAGTGTTAAAGGGAGCCCTGTGGTTTTATCATCAGCACAGCATAAGAGACTTTCCTTTAATAAGAAGAGAATTACAGCTCAGGAGAGGTCACATAGGCTCATCTGGCCTCACACTGTGAGTGATGGACTAAAATTATATGCTTCCCTGTTGGAAAGAAAGCTTCATTCAAAAAGTTTAGATTTCAGATGAGAAGGTTCTTTCTTTTGTTGGTTACAAATTTTTTCAAGTTGTATTTTCAGGATTTCTGTTGGTTAGGCATAATACTTTTAGGCACAGGAAGATATAGAGATCATATCCATCCTTTACCTGTATAAGATATAGAGAAACTTTTTGAATAGAAAATTGTATTTGCCCCTAGATGTAAAAACACATCAGTATGTGCTTCCTTTCTTACACATAAATTGGAAGTGTGAAAATCTGACATAAATGAAAATTAAGAAAATGAAATTATGATATCAGTTTGTAATGTAAAGTTCCCACAGGCATGCACAGTATGTCTTAGATGGCACTTTAGAGTATATTGTGCAGAGGCATTTCTGAACTTATGATATTTGGCATTTGTATATTGGCCATTGTATATGGCTATTTTAAGGAACAGAGCTAAAGGAATGTTCTCTTTCCAGGTGTATAGAGGATGGTGCATATGTGTTTCGTGGGTTACCATATGCCGTTCCTCCTTTAGGGAAGTTGCGGTTTCGTCCAGCTCAACTTCAAACTGACTTGAGTGATTGCTGGACTGGAACATATGTTGCCAATGTAACTCAGCCATGCTGGAGCTATGATAGTCAGGTATGAACAAGTTAGACTAATGGGCTTGTTTTTGTACTTTTGTGTAGCATTCTATGCCTGAATCATCAGATGGCAAATTAACCCTTGACAAGTAAGAATTTTAAATCCTGAATGGAAGAGGTGAAAGAATGGCATAAGTGACTAAGGAAAGCAGATGTGGATCTTGGTAGAAAGTTGAATGAGAATTTAAAGGAGAATAACAAGCTATTCCAGGAAGCAAGTAAGATATGAGGAGACATTGTATTAAACAAGTGTGGGATAAAGTTTTCAAAAGATGGAGAGAGTATTTTGAAGATATAACTTGAAATGTTGGTGAAAGAAACATCTCTATTGTTATGCTGGAATTATAGGTGAGGAGAGAGGAAAAGGCATGTGGGGTATGAAGACAGAACAAAGGCAGAAGTTAGAAGAGCAGTAGAATTACTAAAGAATGGAAAAGATGATCAAGAGGATGAAGAGTGGTGAAGTGAATCTGAAAGATGTGTATGGAATCATGAATAAATGGTTATTTGCCTGAAGACTGGAAGAAGACAGTAATTTTTCCACTGTATAAAAGAAGTAAGAGTAAAAGAGATTGTAAGAATTGCAGAGGAATAAGTCTCCTCAACATAACTGACAGGTTTTCTGGTAGGATGGTGAATGATTTTGTTAAAGGTATTAGTGAACTCCTTGTCATTGAAGAACAATATGGGAGGAAGCAAAGACCAGAGTTTTGAGCTTACACAGGTAGTAGAGAAGGATGTAAAGAAAAAGGTGTATTCTTGGGAGTAGAATAGGCATATATGAAATTAATTGGAAAGCTGTCTGGAAGTTCTGACTCATTATGATATGAATGAAGACTTTAATGGTGTTCAGAGCTACAACTGCTACAACTTACACACTTCTAGTGGGCAAATTTTCCACTTAAAAGAAATTTGAGAATATTCTTATCTCTGATTTTTTTTTCTTTTTTATATATTAAGGTATGGCTTCCATAAGGACTTTTGTCCATGACTGTAGCCTTTGCCTTCAGCATCAAAGAAAGCAGTAACATTAAGATATACTGTGAAGTAGTATTTGCAGCAGTTATTAAGAAAATAGAGAGCCTTAAATACAGGAGATGGCCCCTTTAACATACACATTTATACATAGGGTTTTTAATCTTACAGAAGAATGAATAGCTATTGAATATAAGGCAGGTGAGTTCTGATGAAAGCTTTCTTTTTCAGTTCAGTGCTGAAGAATATATACAGATTGTTAGCTACAGAACAATTTAGGCTACAGTATTATTTGTGCTTTCTAAAATGAAATTAATTTGCAGGGAGCCATTGTTGAAGGCTTTGAAGACTGTTTGCTGATAGACATCTTCACACCCCAGCTTGGCTATGACTCTCCTCTTCCTGTGATAGTGTATGTAGGAGGAGCTAGTCTTGGTGGAGATACGAAGCGACCCTGGCTGCTCAGTAAGGCTGCAGTTCTTGCCAAAAACAAACGTGTAGTTGTTCTGGCACCTCAGGTTCGCCGTGGTCTTTTAGGTTTCTTTCCACATCCAAAATTAGCGGCATCAACTTATCCTCATACTGCAGGTAACCAAGGTGTTTCTGACTTGTACACAGCTCTCACCTGGGTACAGCACAATGTGGAGCACTTTGGGGGTGACCCAGAGCAAGTAACACTATTAGGGCATCAAGCAGGAGCGGCAATGGCATGGCCACTTATTACTTCACCATATGGACACAGGCTAATACAGTCTGCCTGGGTGACAGGCTCTGTGCCACTGCATCCTGAGGTTCCTTGGCGTGAAGCAGATCCTAAGCTGGTTGAGTCACTCAACTGTTCTACTGTGATGTGTCTAGAATCTCTCCCAGCTAGTACTGTGATGGAAGCTCCACCCTTGGAGTGGCGTAGCCCACAAGGCCGATCTTGGCTTGTAGCTGATGGTATCATTGTTCCCTTCGTCCCGTCCATGCCACAAGTGCCTCTCATGATTGGTAAGCGATTTGTCTGTTTTCTCTCTCTCTGATGTTTGTGAGACACTCATTCCTGTACAATACAGGTAAACCATACACCAGCAAGAGAAAATAATGTAATTAACTTTATACCAGTGATTTGGCACCCTTCACAGGTATCAAAGTAAATAAAACAAGCATAAGGTATTCATAACATGAGGTATCCATTACATAAAACATAATAATGGACAGAGAAGAATATGATATAGCAGTGAAAGACATTTACAGATTGAATTATACAAACTTCCATTTCGAACAAGATTTTATACTTTAATTGCAATATGAACTGGAATGATGTTTTGAAAGAATGACATAAACACTAACACAGAAATGTTTTATGGGAGGATTGGTGAATAAAGGATTAAGACTTTTGCAGGAGGTGAGGTTTACCATTACCTGAGATGAATGAGGCATGCACTGCCAGCCTTGAGTAGAGACATATGGAAACATTTAAGAAATATTCGATGTTCTAGCATCTGCTTGCCTCTGTAATTTGGTAGATTAATCAGAAACTGGTACACTGTTAATTCTGTTAGATAAATGTGTTGAATTCCAGATATATCAGTTCACACTACTCAAGATGGTTTTACAGAGGTACATAATTACTTGATAGGATATAGATTTAAAGTAAAGCTAATGATATCACTGATTTGCCCTTTTTTTAAGATTGTACTCTAAAATTTGGGTACAGTACCATGGTAGCCTAATTCTTAATGTTCATCTTATTTGTATACAATATACCATTTTGAAGATGTTTTTCTTGTGTAAACCTTAACATAATTTGTAGATTACTGTTATTCTGCTGCTTGGTTTTAGGTTATTGTTTGGAAATTTAAATGCTTCACTTAGGTTCTCCATTAACCTGACCCATGTCGCACTTTTACAGGATCGACCAGACAGGCAGCTGCACATCATCTTTTATCATGGCAAGAACGTCTTGGTACCTCTCAACAGCAGCTGCTTGATGCAGTTGTAGATGGCTTGCGTTTAAATGAGTATAATTATGGACAACCAGTCTGGTCAGGTAGCCCAGCTTATATCTATAATAACTGGCCAGGATCACCTGAGGGTCGCCAGGATGCCTGGTCCAGATATCCTGGAAGCAACGAAGAGAGGTGGCCACAACCCCCAAGGGATGAAGATAGAGGGTCAGAATCAGGAAGCTTAATGCCAGGAACAGCTGAAGCTGAGGCTGCTTTGGATTGGTATGCTGACTTAAAAGATGATCCATGGGTGCTCCTCACTACTTTAGTGTCTGATGCTACTGTGACATGTCCTGCCCTAGCTACTGCTGCTAGCCTTGCAAGGACCATTTTTCAGACTCATCCTACTGGGTCAGAAGATGTACCTGTTTATGCTTATTTGTCACGCCATACTCGGGTTAGCCGTGCTGGGACTTTAGCGGATGGATTGTCTGATGTTGAGTCAATTCTAGGAGTTTTTCAGCCTCAAACTGAAGATGATGTCCAGTATGCACACACAATCCAGGATATGTTTTTTCTCTTTATCAATACAGGTTCACCTGATTGGCACTCAGCAACACCTGCCCACCTAGGAGTTTATATGATAGATGAGAAGATTAACGTAGAGCGTACAAGACTCAAGTGTGAACACTGGACCAACTCGTCCCACTTTATCAGAAGATTTTAACGATGACAAATAGGCTGCGGCTTTCATTTACATAGAGTTTACTGTTTAGGCGATTATTTTATTCATTGACTATAAGACTCGTTTGAAAAACCTTGCCTTCACTTTGCATAATAGTATTTAATTTTTATTTATTTACTTCCTTCTCTCTGTAGACTCTAGATCGAATGTTTTGCTCGATAGAATGAAACATCAGCTCAGCCTGTTTTGTAAATTACCACTGTGCCTTTTTGATGCATGATTTCCAGGCAAATCTGATTTTCTAAAAATGGTTGCCTTAGTAATAACTATAGGATACTTATACTGACAGTCTCAAAGCCAGTGATGTAGTACCTACCTCATGAAGGTCTTTTCTAGTGAATTAATCATTGGAATAAAAGTTCATTGTATATGCACTGCAGATAAAGACATTTATTCAAGAGATCTGTGTAAGATTCTCATAGCATAAGTGAAATAATGACTGCCAAGCAATATAACACTGCCACTTTGCCTCTGATCTCACTGTGACGAGTAACGCAGGAACCCAAGTCTTTCAGCGGCTCATGTCACTAGCCAAAGATAATGAGCTCAGCTGGTGGATAAAGGTAGGTAGCTAATGTGGGGTTCAAATTCTTCAGGTAGATTGTTGGATGTATTTGAATGGGGAAACTTAGGTAAGCTTGTTTTTATGTTGAATGTCCAAAACTCTAATCTTCACTTTTATGTGGCTACCATTTTTCATCACAAGTGTGCTGTACTGTGTAAAGATATTTCAAAGTACATTGCATATATCAACATACTAACAAAAATCATAGAATGTTTTTATACTATGTCAGAAGGAATATTTGATTTCTTAATATGCTCTATTTGTTGGTTCTGATATTGGCTGATTTTCTTTTTGATAACGAATGTGCACATACCTTTTCATTGTACTACATGTACTTTATTTCAGTGTTTTATTCATACATAATGATTCATAATAATGTTAAATCAAATTAATGTCATAACCACAGTGATTCTCTAAACAAACACATCCTCTCTGATCTGGTCTGCAAGAAACATTTGTGTATCTTTGTAGATTGTTTTGTAACATATCCTCAAATTAGTTCATGTTTCAATTGATAAAACTTAGGATTATAAACCTAAATCTTTCTTGATTAATGTATTGGAATTCACTTATGTTTCATCAAAAAGACTGGATTCACCATGGTTTTTCCTATGTACATATATTAGGATTTTTAAAGTTCTGTGTGGGATTGAAACTAAGCCATTTTCTACATCCAGATAATTGATGTCCCAGTTGACAAACCTAATTTACTGACCTGTGATATGTCTTGTTTTGTAAAGGATTAAATATTGTTGATTGACAGACTCTTTTGATAACCTTATCTACTCCTTAAAATTGGGATTGGAGTATTGAGGATGCTGTAGACAGATATATAAAACAGGAGATATAGTAATGGATTCAAGGAAAAAGAAAACAAATTCTGGCTTGCCTGATGAACACACCTGTGTTATATAAGTTGTCAGGCATTGCATTTATTCAGATTCTGCAGTATGACTTAACCTTATATTTTCCAATGCAATCGTTTTTCATTATATTTCCTCAGGTCTCTTTTAACACCAAATCCATTTTTTTTTCATGCTTGTTCCCTGTTATCTACATCAGAGGTAGTGCCAAGAACAGACGAAGAAAAGGCCTTGTCACCCACATTCATTCTCTAGCTGTCATTTGTAATGGATCAACACCACAAGCCCCTATCCACACCATAGCTGCTCAGACCTTTACACGTTTTACTGCAGCTGCGCAGCTGCTTCATTTGCCTTGGTTCAATCAATTCACAGCATGTCCATCTATTTATCTTTCTATATCTCTGATGCATTTTCCCTCTTGAAACTCCATTAAAGGGGTGGCTGCAGCAATAGTCTCTATAAATAGTGGACTCCAGCAGTGTTTTTTCTTAACCTTTAGTGCCTCACCCTTAACAGGCCATTAGCAGAGGGAAGCTCTTGCCAGTGTTTGCAGAGGTGCTTACTTAATGTAACCACTAAGTACTACCTAATGATCCTACATACTATTTCTATCAAATGTTTCTACCTAATGCTCCCGCCTAAATGTTCTTACCCGTACTTGTAACTATTGCTCCTACCATTTTGCCAAAAGGCAGGGCTAGTGCATGGTGCTCTACAGAAAACTCTAGTTAAAAAGAATGAACTGTGAGTGTTAAGTGTTGTCAATTGTTATGTTGGACAAAGAGGGACTGTATGTTTGTGGACAATAGCAGTTGTCCACATGTTAGTGAGGCAGTGAGAAAAGACAGCAACCTGGATCGGAGGAATGAAACTTGACAACCACTGAAGTACTGACTTGCAACGCAGCCATCACTAATCCTCCTGATACCTGGGCAGATAGTACCGGTAATTTACGTCCCTGGTTGTTGGCTGCCTACCAATTACTATTTACGTCTCCCCCTATATATCACAATGCTCCGGTTCACTGTATTCCATGAACCCCTTTCACCCTCCAGCATGTTCATTCTCTGAGTAATCAAAATCTTTTCCACTCAATCCATTCATCTCCAATTTTGACTCGCCCTTCCACTTCTAATAGACATATCCTCTTTGTCAACTTCTCACTCATTCTCTCCATATATTCAAACATACCCTTCTCATTACTTTGCTCCTTACCAACTAAAATCTTTAGGGAAAACTACCTTACCAATAAATGTAAAGCTTGAGAAGGTTGAAAATAATGTAAAAGGAAACTTCCTAGGCAAAGGTACTACTTTAAGACATACGAAAGAAATATAGTGATAAACATACTAACTTTATTTAAGGTAGAAGAGTGTCTCTATTATCACTGTTTCTACTAAATGAAAAAATAAAACATGGAACTGATTGAACTCTCCTGGTATCTTAAAATTACTATACAAATAATTTTTTCCTAAAGCAAATAGTAGATATTAACACCTTTCTAAAGATTTCATCCTTGCTAATCAAAGTAGGAAACATTTATTTACATGATAAGCAAAAGCATAAATCCCATCGAAGATATAGTCTGCTGCAGCATTTTGCGGAAATATTTGAGTAAATAAAACTGTAAATAATGAACCTTTAAGTTGACGTATTGATACAGTCAAGTCACGGAACTTTTTCAATAGATAGATATGAAATACATGATCCTAAAAAGAGTTGTTAATACAAATGAAGACATTCTTGAAAACGGGAATACCTGGAGACCCGGGGTATGGAGAGAGTTGATGTATCATCAAAATACCAAACTCTATCTTCCAATCCACCTCTTTCTTGTCTAGAACCACTACATGATATATGTTTGTTTTTTTTTAGAATATAACTCCAGACTTTCTCGCCTTATAATGGTGCTAGTGTGTCATACTAGCGAATATGGAGAACCATAAGATCACAAGAAATTAGTTTTTTCAATAGTTTTGAAACTATACCCATATGTAAGTCACTTTTCTTACTATATCACAATAATTGTTTAGACAGAACTAATATGAAAAGATTTTTAGATACAATGTGAGAAATGATATTTACAAAACGACAAAAAAAAAAAAACTATGACCACTACTCACAAGTAAAAGATGAACACTTTAAATAAGATAATTTTCCGGCCATATATTAATCAACAGGACAGCCAAAAGCATATGATATTCACCTAGAATAAAGATACCCGGATATTTTTTATTTTTTTTTACCCAATTTTGAATGATGTTGGCAAACGTGGCAATGGTGAATATGTTACGCGTACGGAAAAGTGAAGTTTATTTCGCTTGCAAGTTGGCTCTATAACATCGTTGAATGTCGCGAAAGAGACAGCTTGAATCGCCAACGATCACAGAGACTTGCTACTGCACGCGATGGGTGCTTCCAATGAGGCAGCAGCATCCTTTTCCTTGTAGATTTTACCTTAGAAAGCTCGGTAAGTATGATCACCAAAGACCCTCGCAAAAGGTAGTAAGTTGACTGGTTATATTTACAAGGTAATTCCAGGTTAATACAGGTAGGTGTGAGGTTAAGTATCCTAAGAATTTGATTTATGGCTATTTGTCTTCGTGATTATAGTTGTAGGATCCCAAAGAAAGATAAAAGAATAGATGGGAAACTTGATTAGCTGAAGGATGGCATCAGATATCCTTTGCGAGAAGTTTTGTTATAATTTTTTTTTTTCTGTAATATTTAACCCTCACAAGATGTGTCTATGTACTGAACTTCATAAAGGAATACAGACTTTTTTTTTTAATGAACTTTTCACCATGATGTTTAGTCTGTGTGGTGGTTACTATCTGCCTGTGGGAAAGTAAAATTTATTTTATTCTCACATTCTGATCCTTGTGGTCTTTGTGCTGTAACGGTGTTGGTAGTGGACGGTGGTAAAGACACAAATTTCATTTACATTCTTGCTTTGAGGTAGAAGTGTCTCATGTCTTTGATGTGTATTTTTTTCCCAATCGAAATTAAAAGTCTTGACAAAAGAAGTCAAAAGAGTTTGGAAGACAGGGTAATTTATGTAATTAGGTCAAAAATCATTGAAGAAACGTAATTTTTCCAAGGTAAGATGAAGGATATATCGTTAGCCAGTGAGACCTGACATACACTATCAAGGATAACACAGTTTGCATTACGAGTAATTATTATTCCAGACGGCAATTACAGTCACTAGACATCTCAAGAATTAACTTTCTGATAGCTACTCCTTTGCCTCAAGGCTCAGGCTATACTGTTATTCTTTGCCACACAACGTGATTTATGGACCAGCGTTGTGAAACTTCATTGGGTTGAAATATGAAAAACGTATACACAACCTTTGTGAAATAAGAGCAGCAAATGATTGTCTAATCCCATTCTGAATGATTGGTTAGCGAGTCTCAATGAGAGGCATGAGGACGTGGACATTGGTATGTTATTGTGTATCAATTAAGGTGAGTTTTACTATGAAAACTGCAACTTTACCCTCATATAAAAAGTATTAACAGTATGAGGCAAATGTTTGCACAGGATATGAACATCTGTTTGGACTTAGTTCGGAGATGAGATCATATGCCTCACCCTGTTAACAGAAAGTGTATATTGATATTCATTGTGGTTAGGTTTACTGGGGTAAAATGGTGTGAGATTGGGATGTGTTAGGGTCCGGTTTGACCATCAGCTGTTTTGATGCCATAGGTTAGATAATGAGGGGAACTCTTGTAGAATCTATTACTTAGCCATGAAGAATGTATGATCTAATTTGGTAAATCAATGCTGTCTTCATATATCAGAGCCTAAACACACATTTTATGTAACACAAAGTACAGTTTCTTAAAGAATTTTTGGGTATAATGTGATATTAATGCTGTTTTCTTATTAGAACTGAAATTCTTGTTGGTAAGTTGTTTTGGTTGAACCATGTCTAAGTTAAACATTAGCTCTATTAACATAAAGTAAGCTGCAGTTGAGTGATGGAGAGGTGATTGATAGCTTAAGGTGGGTTGGGATCCACATGGGCCTAGGTAAATGAAATCCTTCAGATATATTAGATTGATGGCATGGTTACACACAATTGCACTGAAAAGCAAATAGCAAGACTTTTGCATTGAAGGGGCAAAAGAAGAGACATGACATTTGTAAACACCATATCTGCAAAGCCATAAATGATGTTAGAACAAGGATTTGGGACAAAATGTTAAACACCTGTACCTAGATATGTTACTTTCAACTACTCATGTTAACAAATGGGCTGTGAAAAATTTACAAAATCTTATTACATTGACATCTGATTGTTCTAACCCTACAAGAAAGCATGAATGGCCATTCATTATGCTATAAGCCGAAATAAGAAACACAAGGAACAGCTACAAAAACACGTAAAAGAAGACTTGATATGTGGTTGAAAGCAGTTCCTGATGGACTCATAATTGATAGTTATATAACAGTAGAGATGAGTGGTCTTATTCATTAAGCAGGATGTGTGGCGTGCACTAAGAGCGAGTTCTGCCATCGTGGCAAAATCTCGTTGGTACTCAGCTACTGACTCTGTCATTAAATATATATCACACAGTCCCTTGTAACTTCATGTGGTGAATGTGAAATCCCATTTCACATTGTTCTGTCATAGATTAACTGTTTATCCCTGCCAGCAGAGCATGACCACTTTTCTCAGTTACAGTATTGTATTAGATCATATGTATTCTGTTTCTAGGTATTTATGCATGATCATGTATTGATGATGCATCTGCCCTTTGAATACAGTGTACTTAGGAGCATCTTGATACTAACAGTATTGCTGAATATATTCAGGACATCTATACCTTCAGTCATTTTCCTCCATTTGAATCCAAGACTTTCTCAGCCAGTTTCATTTTGGCTAAAGCCCCTCATCAGTAGTTTAACATGAACAAGTAAGGCTAGTCTTGTTGCTGGCAGCACCATTCTGATGGTACCTTCATCGTTTTCATTGAGTATTTCCTTTGATTTGTCAAGTCTTTTTGAGGATTGTAAAGGAGGATAACCATTGTTCATTTTTTCTTGATGTTGCTTTTCCCAGTACGTGTTGACATTTCTCACCAGCAGTATCGCATTGAAAGGGTATTCAAGTGTAATGACTCGTTTTGGATCTGTCAAATTTTTTATTTATATTTCTTAAATCACTAGCAAGATCTTTAAATCATAATGCATGAAGTAACTTTCTGCAAATTTCTAAATTTAATGCATTCATCTCCAGAATTATTGTACTACTTCCAAGAGATTAATGATATCAACATGGATTGGATTAACTGCAATTCATGTTGTCGACAGCCAGGAGATGAGAGTGAAAGAACATTTGCTCTTACTAGTTGTGGTCATATCTTTTGTGACCTTTGTCTTGCACAAGGTATGTTGATATCTTTGCATGTATTATCATAGAAAAAAAATCATAGTGTGTCAGTAAATTCTTTCTTGCCATTACATGATTGACATTTGAGTGTTACCTCTCCATGGTGGAAATAAATCTGATACATGAGGTAATGTTTTTTAGTGGTTCATAGTGTGTACATAAAAGTAATTTATTGTTAGTAATCATGTGTATCACTCCTTAGATATTGGTTAAGTGAGAACTAAAAAGATTGAGTGCTGGGAGCATGATTGTCCATAGTTACTATTCCGAAGTATTTGGTAAATCATTTGACTACAGAGTATTCATTTATGATAGTTGTTCTTCACATGGGTCTGTAGAGACTGATTTTAGGATTTTGAAATTAGGAACATATGTTTGTAGATCCTGATATACTTTTTGATATGTGATAGAGATCTCAGACCATACTTCCAGTATGTTTAGTGAAATTTAATGTTTGGAAAAAGATAGAGAATGAGAAAGTAGGTTTAGAGATGTGTTTTGCAGCCATGTTATCGCAAATGTGGACTGCATCCATTAAGGAATGAGTCTTGGAAGCAATGAGCAGAATCTGTACATAACACTTACATAAAGACAAAGTAAAATCTGAAAACCTGAAATTTATGTATGTATTTCCATGTTTAGCTAATGCATTTGTTTGAATTTTGCTCAAGAAAGTGAATGAATTGCCAAAAATCAGTTAGCTAACTACAACTGAAAGGTGTTTTGTGATCAGTTTACAAGTAAAGTCTTATGGATTGGTTAGAAGCCCTGCCCATGGAACGTAATTATTTGCTTATTTAACTTTCATCAACCTTAACTCAGTTTTTCAACCTGTTTTATTTTCCATAATTGTACAATATTTATTTTAAAAAATGCTGCTGTGAGACAGTGTAAAATACTTAGTTTAATTCTTTCAACAGCGGAATCACGCTTTAAGTGTAGTGCATGCTCTTCACAATGTCAGTTAATCCAGTTATCATCAAAGGTATGTTCAGGTAGTAAGTTTATCTTATTTAAACATTCTCTGTAACTGTATGGATTAAAGAAACCAGTTTTCTAGCGCCTGGGAGAATCCTTTTCAGACCATTAAGTAATTTACCTCCACTGTTTTCCAGTAAATAATGATATGGGGATAAGCTAGGTATTATTGTAACCTCATTTCCCGTTTGCATGTTTGTGTCTGCCATTTGTTTCCTTCAAGATAGTACTTATTATTAGGCCTCCTTTCAGTGTATTCCATCTTAGTCACTGTTTAGTCTGTTTATCTATCTGTCTATCCATCAATATCTGTGATGTCTGTTCCTTTTGGGAGTTCCCATAAGGGGGTGGCCATGGCAAAAGGGTGTCCATAACTGGTAAACTCCATTGATGCTTTTTAGCCTTTCAGTGCACTTGACTTCCATTGGTTGTGTATCTGATTGCTCCTGTTGCCCATTTAGATTTCTTTGCTGGTTTTCCAGATCCTGTAGCTTCATTACTTTTCTCATAAGTGAGTGTAATTGTTTTGTGATGTGTCATGTGCTTTGTGCTTTGATGACTGAAATTAAGGGTTGGTGAGACTGACGCATGCACTTGGGAAGAAGATTTGTACTCTAAACTTAGTCTATCATTCATAGACTTTTTAAGTCTTCCAGTGCTGTATGCTACTCCTATTTACTTCATCTTCTCTTATCTTGTGTCAAATGCTCACTACATATTCCGTAGTTGAAGAAATACTTCTCATGTCTCTTCTAATAATTTTTCTACTTAAATCCTTATAGAATCTCCTCTGACCGTAACAAATTTTTTTGTGTCAGTATCATTTTCCCCTTAGAGTGAGTTTATAGGCTCTTATTGTTTTATTTTGTCCTTTCTCCCTGTACAGGGAGATCAAGGGTTTCCTTTTTTTGTTGACTTATTCCACTCAGTTTAGGTACAATTCTCATTTCATTCCTTTGGACTTTCTCAGTGATGTAGTATTCATCAAATAGAGAGACCAGACTTGCAAGGCACATTTCATTGTTTAATATGTAGCATATCATCTCTTCCTAAATCTTTCACTGCCCTTATACATAGAGGATTTTTTGACAATGACCAAAGGATTCTTCTCTTTGGAGCAGTCAGTCTCATTACAGAAGGGACTGATTCATCTCTGGGGCAGCTCCAGCTCTTCATGCTTACTTGTCAGAATCAAGTTCAGAGTAGTCCAGTCCAGCTTATCATTTTACTAAATCAGTCTGTGAAAACTTAGCCCACTTTGCTATTGCTACTGTGTTAGTTCTTTCTCTCTTTCACTCCTGGAGATATTTCTAAAGTGCCTTCTTCCAAAAGCTAGCTGCTTTTATGCCTCTGCCTTTAGCTGGAACACAGTAATGCTGCTTAAGCTTTTGTGTTGCTCAGTCACTGTTTGGCCACTAGTGTCTTAAATATCAGCCATTGTGATATCTGTTTCTTTCCAGTCACCTCAAACTTTTGGAGCATATGCCTTCTTATGTGTTTCCTAATGCGTAATGTTTCCCCTTTTTCCTTTTAAAAGGTAGGCTTTTCATCTATTCAGAAACTGCATCTCTCATCAAAGGCTTAACTTCAGTGAAGATTTCTGTTTATATGAAACTTGTATCACAGAATGTATTGTTTGCCTTTTGCTTGTAAGATCATTAATTTGCGTAAGCTAATAATGTACAATAGAATAATCTGTGCTGTAGTTAATTTTTCATAATCGTACCAACCACCACATACTGAGATAGATGTTATGAACACTGTATCCAGAACAGACTTAAAGGATGCTAGAACTATAGTCGGGCATAGATGAGTAGTTGAATTATTAAATCCTTTGTTCATATGTCATCAAAAGTCTGCTTTGAAGAGTCTTGCTTCATATCAAAATCAGATTTCATACATATTTGTTACTGTATCCTTCATCATTGCATATTGACTAACGATAAGATTTTTAATTGATTTACAGATGAAACCAGATGCAGAAATGTACTTTTTGGAGCCAGCAGCATTACTTAAGAGACATTACACTCAGATTAACCGTCTTCTTGAGTTTCAGAAAGACCATCGTATTAGACTTGTTTCTTTCCACAGAAAAGTTGTAAGTAGACTGATTATGGGATTATATTGTTAGGGATAATTGTGATTCATGGAAGAATGATGTTGGTTATAGCCCTTTATGTGAAGTTGAGTGGATTGAGTGTACATGAAAGAATCATGAATAATTAGTACTATTGTTAGCAGAATAGATTTGGAATTAGATTAGTTAAGTGTTGGAAGTATCAGAGGTGACTTGGTGATGGAATCTCATGTGATGATGGGAGAAATATGGACAAGTATTTATGGGTGCTGCCATATTTTGAATTTCATAGAGATGGTCAGGGAATTATGTGAAAGAATACAGGAACTTTTTGGTCTAGTGGTAGAGTGAAGAATTAAGTGTTGAGTTGGTGAATAGAGTTCGTTCATTTAACATATAAAGAGTATGGTACAGCCTTCTTGGGAAACTTTATATGATTATTTACTCAAAACTTGTCTAAACCATTATTATTTCTTATGAATTAAGACTGAGTATGCATGCCTAGATTGGGAAAACATCATTTATCAGATTGGTCAGTCACAAGTACAAGTGTTGGGAGCACAGCAATTCATGATATATGTGATGAGGTCACTGAGATGGGTTCCTTGGAGGTAGGGAGACCTAGGAGAAGGTTCATGACCATCCACCATCGTTCATTTGGGTTGCCATCTGTGTCCAGCAAACAGAGCTTACAGTGTGTGTAGAATTCAGATTGTGGTGGGAAATTACATGCATAGATTGACACCAGTTGCACCCTGCTGCATACGCATCAGATGGTGCCAGTTGTACCAGAGGGGTTTAGAAACTTTTGAGTAAACAGACTACATTAGTAAACACATGTCATGACTCATACCTATGCCAGTATGTCAGGGAACAGTTGTATCACTCCATTCCAACATGGTTTTCGAAAGTTCCACTGTACCATGGGCTTCTTGATACAAATATTACATAGCTTTCAGAAAGGATTTACTAATTATCATCATACAGTAATAGTATTCTTTAATCATATGATAGTACTTGGAGATATGGAGTCATAAGTTAATTGCACAAAATGGGCCTTCAGGGCAAACTATTAAGGTTTATTCAACAGTTTTTGATAAACAGAATTGAAGATGGTGGTTGGTTGTGAGTATTGAAGAGAATTCCCATAAGAAAAAAAGTGTGAAGGAGAGAGGCATGTTAAGTGTAGCTTGCTTCATTGTTGCCATCGATATTGTTGTAGACATTGTTCCAGGTAAAGTTGAATTATCCCTCTTTGTTGATGATATGGCTTCTACATCTGTTGTACATAATCATCTGAAGTTACTGTAAGCTGCTGTTGAACATTTTAGCGATTGGTTACATAAGTTTGGTTTTAATTTTTTTCAAGAAAAAATTGTAGATATACATTTTACAAGATTAACTAAAAGATCAGAAATTCCATATATTACTGGGAGGCATTCTTGTTCCATATGAATAGGGTTCCATATTGTTTGGGCATAATTTTTAATAGAAGATATACATGGGCCCATCGTTTTAGAGATTTTATTAGTAAACTAACAGGTATTGAACATTTTGATGGTAGTGTTTCACTACTCCTGGGAAGCTGATAGCAAAGCCGTGCTGAGGTTGTATGATTCATTTCATGGATTGAAACTGGAATGTGATTGCGAAATAAATTCATCAGTCATTGACAATATCCTGAAAGTGGTTAACATCCATAATCTAGGCATTAGAATATGCACAACAACATCAACAGGCAAATCTTCATAATGTCCTAAAGTTTAAAGTCTGGCACTTATAGGCACAGCAGTGGGCCCCTACTCAACCTAGGTGTTCATCCTCCTCTTTGGGCTGGACAGTGAATGGATACCTGGATTAGGCAGACTTTTGTGTATACATATACACATGAGTTAAGGCATAGTATAAATATACAAGGTTAAGAGATGGGGCAACATAAGAGTAAAACTCTTTCCCTGTAATACGCAAATAGTAATAACACCAAATGCGTCTTGTGTTTGGAATGGAAAATCAATCCTGTAGCTTATTTATATGAAATGTATCTGGCTTTCATCAGTTCTTTTAGTGCAACTGTCCATCTCCTATCATTGTCTACCTGTTGTTATGCCTTTCGTCATATTTTTGTAGCTCTTCTAACCTTTCATTTGCTTACCCAGTAACATGATGTTAATTCGAAATACCATTTTCCATACCATTTCACTGTTCATTATCTTACTGTACTGCATAACACTAAACTGTTTATTAGAAAGTTACTGCATCTCTATGGAATGATTCTGGTTTTCAGCTTCAGAAATATAAAGTTCTTGAGAAGCAGCATTCAGCAACCACCAGCCATATGCAGGAGCTGGAAAGAAGGTATACTACAGCAACAAAACGTATCCAAGAACTGGAGATGTAAGTATGATAATTGAATGCATTATGAAATTATTTGAAAGTAAAAAATGTTTCGTACAGTCAGTATGATAATGGAATGCATTATGAAATTATTTGAAAGTACAAGAACTGGAGATGTAAGTATGATAATGGAATGCATTATGAAATTATTTTAAAGTAAAAGAATGTTTCATACAGTCAGTATGATAATGGAATGCATTATGAAATTATTTGAAAGTAAAAGAATGTTTCATACAGTCACTTGGTAACTTATACATGAAAGTTTTAATGTTATGCTTGTGATGTACTTTCATCAAAGGTCCTCTGTCTTTAGAAATATGATGAAAGTTGTTTTATTATTATTATTTTTTCTTTTACTTTGGAGTCTCCAGTCACGGACAGAAGTACACATCAAGGCTGGGCCTTAATTGAAATATAGAGGTTAATGAAAGGGAAAAAGAAGAGACAAAAGAAAATATTTACGAATTTTTTGGGAAAAATAAACTGTCTTTTAAAAGATGTGGGAAGGTGGAGAGCTCCAAAGCTTCAAAGTGTTGAGAGAGAAACAGTTATCAAAACAGTACACCCTTGAATTGCCAATAGCCCTACAGTAATCTTGTGATGCAGCAGCCTACTGAGTATTATGTGGTCTCACTAGTGGTTGGGGCACACAAGCAGCTAGCTCTCAGAAGCAAAAAATTAAACAGGAAAGTGAACCAACAATGTAGTACTGGGCAAGTGGGTCAAGTTTTGAAATTAGCTTGCGAGAGTTGATAAGTCAGACTGCATTCAGTTCAGCTCTGTCAAGAAAGGTTGCAGAGCTAGAACCACTTCAGATGTAAGAGCAGTACTATTTGGGACTAGTTCCTTAGATTCATTTCTTTGGATACTGTAGATAGAATTGATGGTTATACAGCATATTGGAATTTTTTATGAAAATATATGGAAGTGTGTTTATTTCTTACCAATTTGTCATTACCAGTGTCTGCAGGGGAATTGTCCTCACATATGATCCAGCTAATGTTCCTTCATTTTTATCATACAGGCTATTGAATTTACCAGTGGTATTTTCCACTGAAATGCTCACCTGCCAGCAGACAGGGCTGTTGTAGTTTATTCAAAAGCAATTGCTGTCTTAGTTGATGGGAGAAGGGCATCTTTTTGCTAGTCACCGTGTACTCCATGCTGAAAATTTCAAAGTTGCTCATTTTGTAACAGTTTAGCAAAGTTTTGAACCAAAATAGTGGTATTTATGAATGAAGAGGTTCTTTTGAATGAAATAGCAAAGTGTATCAAGTGATATTGCCAAACAATTTTACAAAGCTTTAAAATGGTTGTTTGGCAAGGAAATTAGCAGCACAGGAGAGGGGCACATGGTCACATGCTTGTTCTAGTGAAAGGGTCAAGGAGCCTATTGTTGGGTAAGATTATATCTGAATAGGTCCTTGTCATTTGTCAAACACCATTTTTCAGCAGTACTTCAGTTTATCTGTGGTTGACCTTGTTTTCATGGCTTAAAATAAGCAATTGTTGCTGGGTTTAAATTAACACAGGCAGTATATTCATTCTGGATAGGTATTTTCTTTGATTTTTGTTTAAGTGCAGTTTTCTTTATTTAAGAATGTTAGATGCTTTGAGAACTCTGCCTTATTGTTGAGAAGTGTAGGTGTTGAAGGATGAAAAACCACGTGTTTCTGTGCTTCCTTATATTTTCCCTTCCCTTCCTTTCCCTCTCTCTTGTACAAAAAAAACATTTCTTGGTTCCTGATAGTAACAGGTTGTTGAGTCACTCTGAATGTGTATCTGCCAGCTTCTTATGTTTTATGACGGTTGAAGGGGACGAATCCTCTTGGGTACATCTTATTTTAGTAGGTAAAACGTTGTAACATCTACCCACACAAGCATGTATTGTCATATTTTCTTGGTGCCCAGCCTCTGGCAGAGAAAAAGTTTTTTTGATATCCAAGACATACAGTTCCTTAGAACTCTTCACTGCC
This sequence comes from Panulirus ornatus, assembly GCF_036320965.1. Lineage (NCBI taxonomy): Eukaryota > Metazoa > Arthropoda > Malacostraca > Decapoda > Palinuridae > Panulirus > Panulirus ornatus. Next base: position 7,914,847 of record NC_092237.1, read on the forward strand.
TCCTCTCTTATAAAAATGTGGTTTGCACACTTTCTACCCTTTCTAAGTCCTCTTTTTACTTCACATACAAGTGTTTCAGTAATAAAAGCTCCTTATAGGTGTCTCATTATTTCGACCTTATATCATTCTTATGTGTATTATTCTATAAACTGCAGCTTTACAACCGGTAGCAAATATTTATTTCAGTGAAAACCAGAATCTTCGTAGTATGATGTCTTGCCAGGGAGGTATAGGAGGAATTGGTTCTTCTTCACTGGAACCCTATCCAAGATTACCAGTCCAAAAGAAAAACTCTCCAAAGGTAAGCATAAAAAGAAAAGATATTGTTCACAAAGTTAAGTACCTAAAGGCTCTTACAGCACAAAAGTGTGATTTGATTTCATTTCTTGCCTGTAATTTTGTAAAGGTAAGATGAAGAGTCAGAAAAATTGTTCCATGAAGTTGAAATGTAAAGTCATTCATTACTACCAATCCTGCAAAAGTGAGATAGAGTGTCTGGTATCCCTATGATCCCTGGACCACATGGTCATCAGGCTGTGAATGGTTGTGGTGGTTGGATGTCAGATAAGCATACACAAGGGTTTGTCAAATTTAAGACCAGTTGCTTTGAGTGACCCTGTCCTCATGAGGGAATTTCAATTTAGGGGATTTGAAACCCATTCCCTCAGTCATGGAATTAAATCAAAGCAGACTTTGGGTTTAGAGAGGCTAAATGGACTCATTGGCCTCGCACATTCTTTGCTCACAAAGTTTCCTTTGGAGGAGGAACGGGTTGTGAAATTTCAAAACCAATTTTGTAAAGATACTGTTTTACTTACACTTTTTCACATTCTCTCATAGCAAGTTAATGGACTCCTCCTTTGGAGGAGGAACGGGTTGTGAAACTTCAAAATCAATTTTGTAAAGATACTGTTTTACTTTCACTTTTTCACATTCTCTCATAGCAAGTTAATGGACTGCAGGTGTCTCCTGGGGGAGCCAGAATCAGCCCAGGCCGCCTCTCTCTAGTTAGAACAAGCCAAGAATCTGCAGTAAATAGACATAGCCCGACTAATATGCCAGCTACCACCTTACCTCATACCATTGCATATGGTGCAATACAAGGTGCTAGAACTCCAGTCAGCCAGTATTCTTCCCCACCCCCTCCTTATCTTCATGCCAACCAACAGCCTCAAGTACTGCATGTAAATGACAATTCACATACACCTACTAGACCAGGTATGTATAATATTTGAAGGTCAGTGTATAGTGGGAGGGAATTGGGTTTAGTATTATAGACAACTTTTATCCTTGTTTATTTGTTTTGTCAGTTTTTCAGAACTGACCCATAAAACAGAATATTTGAGAACACATTGTGCCTTACATTGCTCACAGATTAGAAGGGAAATTGGCCAATTTTCTAGAGCTTCAGTTAGATGATGGTTTCACTAACAATACTTAGCCTTTAAATATATGGGAAATAATAGTATTATGATTTTACTCAAGTCAGTATGTACTTTGTTGTGATTAATCTAGGCATGTATACTAAAATCAGGCAAATATGTTTGAAGGTGTTGGCTGCTACAGGACTGCTAATCCCTCACCATCTAGGACACCTTCACCAATGAGGTAAGTGGTTCCCTCAACTGCCAGTGTGGTTACATAAATTCTACATTAAATGTAAGAATTTGACGATGTAATGCTAGTGTACATTGTGTTAGTAATCCATAAAAGCTGAATGATTTGCAATTTTGCAAGCAGGATTTGGGAAAAAAAAGCTTCACATTTCGGTTTCCCATTATAATGTGAAAGAAATAGCTGTATAAATGAAGAATATGTACAAACAACTAAGCAAACATTTCTTGTATGGCTGTGGTATAGTGTTAAGGAGTACATTGCCTGACAGAGGTGATGGGGTGGCTGAGGAAAGTGCAGGAGAATCAGGGGAATGAACCCCACAAGCAGATTCAGTCATGATAGAATTATTTGTGAAAAGCATACATGTAAATGTAAAGGATATGCACAGGGAAGTGAGCAAACATAACTTTTGTGGCTATGGTATAGTGCTAAAGTTAAAACAAATTGCTTGAAGGAGGAAGGGAGAAAGGGGAGAGGTACAGCAGGTGAGCATTATAATGTGAATTCACCAATTGACACACAGCTGTTTATGGTTACTATTTATATGTATTTACTTATATTTACTCACACAGCTATTTATGGTTACTTTTATACATATTTACATATATTTACACACAACTATTTATAGTTAGTTTATACATATTTACTTATAGTCATACTTACACATTCACACATTTACACTTCAGAACTCCATCAGAGAATGGTATTTTCTGAATTAAGCACCTGTAGTAATCCAGGTACATTTAGCAACCATCAAGATACAAAGTATTGACTGGGGGATTTAAACAAAGCCTTGTAACTTTAGCACTTAGTATGTTGAGCCCTAGCTACATAAATCTTCTCATGAAAACCCTTAGCAACTAAGTATTAAAATTCTTTTGGGGTACAAGGAATTCTTGCATATCATGCTTGTACTAACTATTGCTTTAGTTATGCCTGGGACATAAGGGTGTTGATTACAGTCAGGAGTGCAAAATTGCCGAATAATTCCATATCAGAACAACCTATTGATCATGACCCCTTCACAAAAATGTCCATATGAACTTATATCGATTTAGATTTTCAGTTGGAATTGTGTGGTGAAAGTATGACATGCAAAAGTAGATAAGGGGAGGTGCATCCTTCAGAGTACATTTTCTTCATGTATTGTTAATAGTGCTGGGATGGATTGGCTAGTAATAGGAGACAGCATGAATGTAAAATGATTTAATAATAGATTTTTAGCATTGCATACCATTTGGGTGTATGATGCTTATTTAGTTGTATTAAAGGTACCATGGGACAGAAAACAGAATAAGGGTTGTAACAAGTTGCAGAGCATGATTACTATATCTCTGATGCACATTCCCTTTGGGAACTCCCATCAAGGGAATGGCCACAGCAAAAGTCTCCATTCATCCCTGTCCTTACATGCCTCCTTCACATACACCATTCCATGCATTCTTCCCCTATTTCTCTCCCTCCAGGTTTCCAGAAAATGTACATTATCTCAAGCATTATTACACACTGGGATAAAGTTGATTTAAGAGGCTGTATGTACTTGATCTGCCTTATGAAATTCAGAAGGGTGCTAATTACGATACACTGATGTTAGACTAAATTAACACTTCTCTACTGTATTATGCATTATATTTATATGTTTTTTCATCAGAAATTCATTTAATAGTTTTCTGGTCTAGTTTAAATTGACTATGAAAAACAGGCCTGGTCTATTATGTGATTCATTGTTGGCTTTGATGACACATAGTTCCACAGATTATTATGTTTTATATGGCATTCTGAATTTTCATATCGTGCTGGGGAAAAAAAATCATATCCCTATTTTATTTATTCATTTGTTATTTATGCACTTCTTTCTACCAACAGAAGTGTTTCGGGCTCAATGAACCGACTATCTTTGGTACCTCCTAGTCAGGTTCAGTCAGCAAATGCATATTCAAAGCCAATTCAGCACACACATTCATCACATCCCAGTTTTAGCTACTGTGGCAGTTATCCAGACCTTCGACCTGTTAACCAAGTGTCTCAACCTTTTACATCTCATTTAACCCAAACAGCCTTAACATCACCAATTGCCTTTTCTAAAATGCAGCGACACCCATCATATGGAAAATATAACACATAGGTTTACTAACAATTGCACATTTTCTTCAGTAGATAATAAAAGATTTGATAAACAAATCCCTTTAAGAATTTAACTCTGACGACAGTTTTTGAATAAATTTCTTGAGTGACTAAAAATTGTAAATGAGTCATAGAAGTGGAAGTAGATGATATAGTAGCTGTTTAGGGAAGTAGTACTTTCTTGACTTCATAGTGATGGTGCCAAGAATCATAATACTCACTCCTTTTTGGGGATGCTAGTCTTGCTATCTTTCTCGAAACTATGCTGCTGGGTTTCAGTTAACATCGTTTTAAGACTACATTGAGAAAATATTTGCAAGTAATGAGTGAGTGAGACTGAGAACCTTCATTGTTGCATACATAAGCAGAATTGAATATTATTGTATGATCACCAACAAGACAAGCTGAAAGTAATGAACTAGAATTCAGAAACATTTCAGTGGCACAACCAAGGGAGTGGAACAAATGGACTATCAAGAATGTTGAAAAAACTTGAGTTATTTATACTAGGAAGATAAGGTACATGATAATCTACTTAGGCTAGTGATTGGGGGAATAACAAATATATACCAGAAATGTGCTTAGAAGAAATAAATTAATACTTTCTGCAAGATTTCCCAAAAATATTTCAGAAAATTGGTGTACAACATCAATTAAAGCACAGTGAAAAAGATGGAGAAATTTCTTAATATTAAGCCAGCTGAAATAGTATACCTGCAGGGAGTGAATATTGGAACAGTTAAGATTAGATTATCCTGATTGCAAAAAAATTTTCCAAATGAACACAAGATTCACAGCTATGCATTGTGCATGTAGACAGACACTAACTATTCTTAAGCAATTACTATATGTGTTGAACATTGTGTCAGTCCTGCCACATGCCATAATTTAAACATAGGTACTCTTATCTAGGTCTGTAACCCCTGTCAGTCTGTCTGTGTATCAGTTTTATTCCCCTCACATTTGCTTGAGACTTTACAGTCCTTACACATTTTGTCAAGCTGTATCCTATGTTGATTGAGCAAAGCCTTGCACATTGCTCCAGCAACTACTTGATTCATTTCTAACCTCTTTAAACGTATGCATGATGTTTTCTTATACACTCATCTTCACACATCAAAACATTATAAACAAAAGTCATCATCTTAAATATCCGTTTGCCCTCTACTGCCCACTCTGCTTTCATCCATCTTCTTGCATCCTTTCTGTTTTTGTTCTTTAAGGCATACTGTAATAAATCTTTTTCTCATATCATCTACCTTACCTCCTTTATGACCATGCCATCTGAGAAATATTATCATCCATTTGCTTTATTAATTCCTTTTTGCACACCTTTTATCTTTAATTAGGCTTTCATAAGTCTTATGTTGCTTATCTATCTCTATTGTTCTCTCTTTATTGCTTAATATGTATTCAAAGGAAGATTGATGTTTAAATTTTGTAATTACTCCATTATCCTGGCATTTTACATTCTCTACACTTTTACATTTCATTCGTCACAGGTCTTAGTACATTTATAATCACCAATCTCAAGTACTTAAAACTTTTGAATAACTAATGCACTTTCTTCATTCAGACTAATCATGCTGTGAGACTTTTCATCTCTTGAAAACTGGCATTCACACCTTACCATTGGAATCCTTTTCCTATTCACATTAACCATTGTACTTAACTTTTCTGATTTATGCAGCAGAATGATATGATCTGCTTAAAAAATAAAATTCTGTCTACTGTATCTGGCTTTGCTTGACCAATGCAAGTGCCCACACCAAAGTTTTGTGCCACCACAAATCATTCCCAGACTGTTGTTTCTTAATAAGTTTGTCATATTTTGAACAAAGACAGCATCAGCATTATTCCACCCACATACTAACATTTTCACTTATTTTAACTTGGATAGAGCACTAGTATCTTCCTCAGTTACAGGCATTGCCAAGCAGTGTGGCAGAGCAATTCTATGACATGAAAGCTTCTCTCAGCATAATTTTACCAATATTTTGGAATAAGGTATATTAGAAAATTTAGGAAGTAGGTGTTTAAGGAAAAATAAATCAGTACACAAGAAAGGTTATTAGAAGCATATTGGTATATGCTGTGTAAATTACTGGTTTATTTGGAGAAATTGTTAATGCTGTAAACTCAGCCACAGGGTCATATAGAGTATGTCCTCAAGGTTCTTGACTGACTGCTGACATTGGTCATAATGTAGCTCTGCTATCCAAAAGGTTTTTGCTCTCATTTTCCTTTGATTTAAGATGTGAGCCAATTCAGGGTAAAGGGTTTCCTTTTATCTTTCATTGAAACAGTGGGTATAACAAGTACATTTATTCTTCAAAAGTTAAGAGGAGAAACTTCATAAAACTACCATCTACTGTTTACACTAATGATTTATTCTCAGGAGACATTGTTGATGCTGCAAACCCAGTCACTGAGTCTGATATTTTGAACTTGTCCATGAGGTTCTCTTCAGCCTGCTGACATTTGTCATCATATTGTGATCCTACTGTCCAAAGAGTCTCTAAGTCATACATTTCCCTCGATTCAGGCCTCATGATATGCAAGGCAATGTTTCCTGTATTGAAAAAGAAGAGATTTTAAGCATATATTGCAAATAAATTATTTCATATATACAGAAATGGGCAAACTAGTTTTAAGAGCTAGTTTATAAGGTGATTAAATTAAATGAACTTTCATTATATCATATTTCATCCTCTCTTTGGGAGTGAAAAGAAAAAAAGTCAAGAACTAACAATATCTCCATTCTTAAAAGTTTTGAAATTTAAGATACAAATATTGCTATATCTTGAATTATAGATTTACTTGCATCCCCCTTTTCTTAAATTTAAAGCTGGCTGGTAACCATGCCAAGTCTCTGAGTATTTCAGGAACTAAATATTTACATTGTTAAAATACACAATAGGAGCATTCACAGTGATGAGTATTCATGTAATGACTCGGTTGGAAATTCATAATTCATACCCTTGACTATAATAATCACTTCACATATATATAAATCTTGTGGTCTCTTACCCATATCCATGGCAACCCAGTCTGTTTTTATGCCTTCCAAAAGAAGTGGTGGATCTTGTTTATGTTTCTTCAACTTATAAATCTGACGAACAAGCTCAGCGAGAGCAATGATATGTCTCTGAGAATGGCTTGAAACAATAACAAAGAAGCTAACATACTTGAGCTCTTGAGGAACCTGAAAGTAAATGCTCTAATGATAACATTTTTTCATTTTAACTTAATAAAGAAGAAAACATATCTCCTTGCAATGTTAGTCTGTTCTATATGAGGGTGGGTTATTCACTCTTACTGATACTTGGCAAGTCCACTACTGGCTTGAAGTGCCATGTTTCTGCCAGTTGCATGAAATATACACAGAACGTGTTTTGCATAATGTATGACGATTACAATTAACTCTGCCCCTTGATAATACAGAGAAACTCTACCTTAACTTTCAAAGAAGATAGATGGAGCTGTGAATAATGAAAAATGTTTTCCCCTCTGCTTGGGAGTCATGTATGCATCAAAATAAGTAACAGCAAAAAGTTGCAATGTGGACTTTATGCACCTACCCTAACGGCTGTAGGCCTTCCTTCCACCATTTGATAGGGCTTCAAATGCTATATTATGCGTATACCCAGTCTTTCAGCAACAAAATGACAACCTCGTGTTATGTTCCCAACAGAATCATAATTAAAAACTGAAAATGGGTTTTTGTTTTCCAGGAAACTGACTAAGAATGGCCCATCCTCTCATATCCACATATATATACATAATGCCCATACACATACATATCCATATCAACATATATACATACACAGACATATATGTATATACACATGTACATATTCATACTTGCATGCCTTCATCCATTCCTGGTGCTACCCCATCCGGCAGGGGAGAAAGAATACTACCCAAGTATTCCCTAAGTGTTGTAAAATGCACTGGAGTTTATTAGTTATGGAGAGACTATTGCTGTGGCCACCCCTTTAAGGGAGTTCCAGTTGGAACAGGCATCAGAGATATAGATAGATAGTGAACTAAAATAACTTGTATGGCCATGATATAAAGCAGAAGTTAACATATGAAGACCATGGCAGGTGTTGGTCGGTGAAGGCAGGAAGGAACTGAAGGAAGAGTCGAGGGACAAGCCTTTGACACAATGTCAGAGTAGACACATCACTGTTCTGAAAGAAATGCATGTAAATGTAAAGTGATGTTTAGAAATAAGTGCAATAACATAACTTACATGGCTGTGTGATAGCACTACAGGTGACTAGCAGATGCATTAGGGGTTCGGGAGGTTCATCGAAGGGTAAGGCTTGTGACCCAGTATCCTAATGGCGTAATCATTATTTATGGTTACTATTTATGGATGTTTACACCTTTATATTTATTTACAAATATAATTATGCCAGAGTTACTGCAAATTTTGTTGGGAAATGCATCCCAGAAGATGGCATGACCAGTTGCTAGAAATAAAGTCAATAGGAATTCACTGGTTTACCCATTAGAAAGGAATGAATGCAAATTGTCACCTCACAAGGTTTGCCTGAGTATCTGGGAACTTACTGAACTAAACTGTTGGAAACATCTACTGTACATCCAGGAAATCTAAGCTAATCATCCAAAAGCCCTGTGGGGAAGAGCCCATTTTACCATCTGAAATGTAATCCAAAAACGTTTTAAGAATTTCTTTAGACCTAAATGGTCTAGGATCATAAATTATGTAGTAGAATCCCTGTTATGACAGAGAAATGAGATATTATTCTGCCATGGCCTTTGTGCTCTTTCTATCAATGTTATTGTTTCCTAAATCTATGATAATGGTATCTAATCAGCAAAGGAGTTGAAGGATGGTACATGAGCTGTCTTGACGGGAAGGGGCTTGTCCATCCCAGTATCATTAACATAAAATACTACCTCAAGAGCAGAAATGAGCTTACATAAAATGTATCAAAGAAGGCTAAAAAAAATTGCATAAAAATATCTAAATATTTAGGTGATGACCATCACCAAAATTAGTAATAGTGAATAATAACAGGATACATGGATAATTCACCTAGTTCACAAGACTTTACCTGTATAACAGCAATATCCTTGGCATTCTGTTCCTTTAAGAGGTCTACCAGTTCCTCTACGTCAAATACACCTGTCTCACCACCTGCAAATGATGTAGTTAGAACAATGATCTCAGTTCACAGCCATTATGCATATGTAGTTAAGTAAAATCTTGCAAGCACTGTGATTATATTAAAGGAATTGACACAAGTAAAAAATGATCAAATGCCTGATAGTAAGTGTACAAATCTATATAGCATCATTTATTTGTAATGCCAAAGCTCAGTTTGCAATTATAAGAGGAATGCATAAAGATGTTCATAAAAGCAGTTACAGTTGACAGGATCATGACATTTTTCTTGTAAGAAGGAATATGGTAAGTAGTCTAAGAGGATTGGGAGGGGATTTGTTAAAGCATATTGTAGTATTTAGCTTGGCCTTTCATTTTAGATGGTATATTACTAGAAATAAAACAAGATGAGAAAGAAAGCTGTATGAATGCAAAACTTCCAAGAAGCTGAATATAGAAAGAGCATTCAAAAGCACATGATGAGGTTTATGTGATAAGAAAGTTTGAGAATGCTGTCGTGGAGATGTATGGAACTGCATATATAAGTTGTGGAAAGAGGTGCAGTAAAGTATGATGAAGATTTAAGAAAGTTGGTGGATAAAGGTCTGAAAGAAGCTGAACCTGCCAGAAAAAAGCAATGAATGGTTGGCAAAGAGCATAGACTATGAAGTCATCGCAAGCTAAATGGAGAGAAAGTTATCTCATAGAGCAAAAGTGGGTATGTTTGAAGGAATAGTAGTTCCAACAATATTATGTGGCTGCAAGGCATGGGCTATAGATAAGGTTGTACAGAGGGTGGATGTGCTGGAAATTAAATGTTTGAGGACAATATTTGGTGTGAGGTGGTTTGATCAAGTAATGAAAGGTAAAGAGAGGGAGAGAGAGAAAGATGTGGAAATAAAAAGTGTGTGGTCAAGAGAGCAGACGAGGGTATGTTGAAACAGTTTGGACATATGGAGAGAATGAGTGAGGAAAGATTGACAAAGAGGATCTGTGTCAAAGGTGGAGTGAACAAGGAGAAGCAGGAAACCAAATTGGAGGTGGAAGGATGGAGCGAAAAAGATTTGAAGCGATCAGGGCCTGAACATACAGAAGGGTGAGAGGCATGCAAGGAATAGTGAATTGGAACAATGCAGTATACCTGGGTTGACATGCTATTATTATTATTATTATTATTATTATTATTTTTATCATACTAGAAGGATATTCCATGGAACACTTATCTAAAGAATACAAGAACTGGAGCAAGAAAGGAAAGAGATGATTTGTAGGGATGGAGTTTGGCTCTTTTAATAAAAGCCAGTATTCAGGAACAACTGATTGATGATGTTTCTTTCAAACAGTACAGTACAGAATGAGAAAAGAAACTGAAATGTTTTTTATTTTGTTTGTACATAATACTGAAATTATGTGATGAACTGATCAAATACTCATAAAAAGTAATCAAGGCACAATCAGAATGATGCAAGAAACAAGACAAGCCTTGCCTTTTGTTAGAAAGTCTAAAAATGAGTGACTTTCAATAAAACTATGCCAGGTACGAATATCTAAAGGCATTGTGGCAAAGGCTTTTAGAATACATTCAAGAAAGTATCCTAACCCAGTGAACCACTGAACACACAAATACATCATGAATACCTGATCTCAGATTCAAGAGTGAACATTGGAAACTGAAACTATATTTATTTTTCCCAAAGGTTTCAATCACACACAAAAGAACACATAAAGGCCAGGCCATGAATACTTTTAGATACCAAAAACAGTTATATTTTACGTTCTAAGATAATCTCCTCTTCTTCCTTTTCTTCTATCTCTGCAGCAATCCCCTCTTCCCTTCGAAGTTGTTCTTCATGATAGTCATATATAATCGGAGATGGCTTTGAGTCAAACATTTCAAATTCCTGGGAAATGTTCTTGGCCCATGCTGGAATATCAAAAGGGTATACAACAAATTAAGAAAATTATTATCTTTCACAATACCTGATATTATTTGGGGAACAATACATATGACCCTTTCAAAACACTGCAGGTATTATCATATAAAACAAAGTCTCAAAAATACATTTTGAACTTACATTTCACTGATGGCCTATGTTCTAAATGGTCATTAGCTTCCTTTGAAAGACGGTTATTTTGCATTGCTGCATTATCACTGTTAATCCTGCATTCTTTATTCTTTTGATCATGTTCCTTATCCTCATGTTGCCTTTGATTCTCCCAATATTTCTCATCCTCATTTTCAGCATTTTCCTTTGAAAAATCACCTTGCATCTCCTTCATCCATTTCTTGACCTCTGGATCTTGAGAAAAGTCAATGTCGTTCTTATCACTTTCTCTTAATGTACAACCCACACTGAAGCTGCGACGTGAAGACACTCCAGAACACTGAACCGAAGTTTTAGCTTGTTGAGGACATCCCCTAGATGTTTTGAAATGGCAGAGAGTATTTTTTTGTTTTTTACTAGGAGTAAGCAGCGATGATGCCCTACTACAAAGCAAACAGGTCCGTGATGATGAGAAACGAAACATGTCAACTATTTCTTTAGTGCAACTAATCTGAAATTTAGAAATTTATTTTGAGGGATAACATATTTGCTGTTGATATTACAACACACTGCTCAAAACTTGGTGTAGCTAAATCAAATGATTTCAACAATGTAGCTGATGTTTATGCTATGGTAATCAAGAATCCTAAATGGAGTTTTTTAAAAACACTTTACTGATATCTAAACATTTCCTGAATTTATGTTCAGAGGTCAAGGAAGTCTGATTCTTCCCTTGAACTTACATGCATTTTAATATTATACAGTACAGAAATGTCATCATCCATAGGAGACATCTGAATTCTAATCACATGTAAGGTACAATATATTAAGAAATCTAAACGCTGGGCTCTCAAGCATTTGTAACATCCACCTTTTGTGGAACAAATATGAGACGCTATATGTACATTTGTCTATATTTCTGACACCTGTTACCAACTGGAACTTCCTTAAAGAGGTGGTCATGGCAAGTTTCCATAACTAGTAAAATCCAGTGCCACTTCTTAGCCTTAAGAACCTCACCCTTAACGCCACTGGCAGACGGCAACTCTAGTGCAGTATTTGCAGTATTTTCTACCTAATGTTCCTTCTGACTACTACTCCCTAATTAAGGCATAAGCGTTAGGCTGAAGCACACTATTGTGAATATAATCACAGCATGATTTCCATAATTTTTCATCTTCCTTTTTAACTATTATTCTTAACTTATTATTTAAAGACATGGGTCAAGAGCCTTTTGGTTTAATTGCACACGTCACCGGGGTCAAAAATTACAGGGTAAGAAAATAGATATTGAAGTATAAATTAATTTTTGCTAGTCTCTGTAATTACAAAATGTACAGAAATTCTGTAAACAGGAGAATATCCTGCTGCCGTGCAAATGTTTTATTCAAGTTATTTTCTGAAGATGAATAATTCAGAATAAACAATTATCTGTTTTATAAAAGGCTGCTGTCAGTACACAGTGGATGAAGTACATGGAAATAATGATGTGTTGAGTGCAGAATGAGTTATTTAGAGACAACATAATCATTAATATAAAGGGACAGTCAAACGGCACATCACTGTACAAAGCTGTACTTAAGTATTAACCAGAAAGGTTTCCTGAAAAAGCATAGCTCTCCCAACAATTTTGTAACTTGGGTCTATTATCTAGTTGAAAATGCAGTACATTTTTTAATCAAGTTTTAAAACAAACAGCTTGGAGGTATTCATCTACTAAAGGTTCATCATAATTTTCCCAAATTAATTAAGTACCATTATTCTTATATCCAAATCTTTTGATACAGTAAGATTTTAGTTTTTCTTCCTCTGAATTATGAATTGAGTCCAGTTTAGCTGCACAAAGCTCTGGGCTTAGATAAAGAGTGATTTTTTCAGCAATGGTTGTGTAGTTTTCAGGACAAAATATGAGAGCACAGCATTATACTTTTCTTTGGAATACTTTATGTGACAAGTGGTGAATGTTATGAAGATCTGCGAATGTGGATTAATTTAAAACTAGGAAAAACGCTTGTAAAAGATCTACCTAAACCTCTAGGATCCTGGATTTATAGTACAAATATACAAACAATGCGGTTTGCTGCTGGAATGGCAACCAGTTTTTGTTTGTGGATTTAGGGTGCAAACCACCAGGCGGTGTGCAGTGTTTTCGTTCAGGTTGGTGAGGTAGTATGATGTTAAATCATAAGTGTGTCTGCCATTCGACTGCAATGTTGATTTCGAATAAATCGAAGTTGCCTGGGGTGAGGTTTTACATTGATTCTGTTAATTTTTCAATAAAAAGATACGATTTTATGGCCGGTTTTACAAGTGTCTCAGTGTTTGCCTAACTTTTACAGTTTCCCTGATCTTCATAACCCACACCACTACTACTATAACACCGTATTATACTTATTCTCCTGCCTGTGGGTTTTCTCCAAGGTCCTGTATTATCAGCTCGCCAGGTACAGACTATTCACATACATCATACATAAGAAATCACATGGCACACACGAAGCTGAAATTGTATCTTTGCAACTTAAAAAAGAAGAGGATCTTTTGTAAGGAGGGTATGTTCATAATAACGAAGTTCACATTCACCGGTGAAGGTCCAGCTGGCTAGAAACACATTTACACCTTTATTTACATGAACCATCTTGAGTTCACAATTCTCTAAACAATGAATTGAACATGTTCAAGTATTTCACCTCGATTGAGCAATACGTACGTTTACTTTTTCGACTGTTAGAGGAATTGAGTAAGGGGATGTCGTGTCGTCTGTTTATTATGGTGGTTGAGGGAGCCGGTTCGTACCAAGAATCCGGATTCCGGTTCCTGTCGCTGAAAAAAAAAAAAATTAAGTTGGAAGATGTACCACTTGTATGTTCTGAGTTACCAAACCAAATTTCATGCGATGATAATCTGGAATACGGCCTGGCCTCACTTTGAAAATAAACATTAGCAAAGAACCCTGGAACCCTCTGTAATCCCTCCAGTTACTGCTTTACAATCCTTAATGCATAGATTCCGTAAAGGTACAATCACGGTGTGGAAACTAGAGGGAAATATTAATTCTTCATACTGGTTTTGCTCGTGGGGAATGTGAAAATGTTGCTGCCAACGAATCATATATATATGTATAAACGTACACAAGAGTATCTGAATATTGACTATTTTGGACGGTAGAATGAATAGGAACGCTGTGGCATATTGGGGTCGACGCTCTTTCGATTGACTTAACCAGGGCATATGAAATCACTGTAGTAAACCATGGAAAGGTTGTGGATAGGGAGCTGTAAAGTCGGTGCATTACAAAATACAGCTAGAGAATGTTTGCGAGCCCATCTGGTCTTTTTTTTTCGGGCGCAGCCTCTTTATATCGTGGGAAACATATATGTATATATATATATATATATATATATATATATATATATATTTGTGTGTGTATATATGTATAAATAGCTAGTTACATTAGTCACATTTGACAACGAATTCTGTCACCTGGTTGTAACAGTCTCGAGGTCAAGAGAAACCTCATCAAAAATATAACTGTTCCACATCTGTATGGGTATCTTATAACTTCGTTTTGTTACGAGATATTTCTACGGAAGCGATCATAAATTTCAGTAATTTCGTTATCGGGATGCTTCAGTGCGAAGGCGCTAGCGTGTTAAACAGTTTAATCAACAAATAAAAACCCATAGTATTAAATAATTTCCAAGCAGAACTTTAAATTCATGGGAATACGCAGGTCCAAAATATGATAATATAGGATCTTTATTCCACATCATAAGACGGAATATTACTATTTAGTTGCCATTCTGTCCTTTTAATCCAGTGGCTGGAGTCTGTTTGTTTACATGGATCGGCCGATGACGTAAAATGTTGACATCCCAATTTCCTAAAGAGGCTGAGTACAAAGCCACTGAAAATTAATCTTAGAAGATATATTGAAGGTCTCACGTGACCTATAATTCAACTTAGTCTTATGCGAAAATTAATTTTATTAAGTAAACTAAGTTAGATATATCAAAACAATGTACCTAGCCAGGCGAGTAAGTAGTATCAAATATGTCTTCCCAATGAGAGCAGAGTAAACAAGCTGGGGGAAAAGGGGACTGAGTGTGTAGGAAATGGCTGATGAGGCGCTAATGTCAGCAGCCCTTGCTAGATCTCAGTCCTTCCACACCTTTAATACACCACAAACTGCTGCCAATAAAAATGGCAATAATGTAAGTAGGTTAAGGAGGAGGGGGATTTCCTTCCTGGACCTTAAGGTTTGTTGTTTTTTTTCCGCTCATTCTTCTTATTAAATCTTGACTTATCGTACTACTTCCTTTCAGGATATATGTTTGTTTTAAAGGTATGGCCATTTCAACGGATGGGATATGATCATATGAGGTGTGTGGAGTGGAATTATCAACACAAGTGCAAAGACGGGCTACATTGAAGGAAGATTGCTGGACGAAAGGAGTGTAGGCGATAGAACAGAAGCTTTAGGGACTCATGAGGTCTTTCATCCTTAGCATTTCTTAATTTGACAAAAGTGAATATCAAAGGACAATTGTAGGAATGAATTTACAATCACATGGTTACTGTGGAACCTAAGTCATCAGGTTTGCTTGTTTGAATGTCTTATTCAAGGTTAGTGGAGATTTAACGTGGTTACAGGTTAGTGAATATTTAACATGGAAACAAATTGAAACATTGCCTAACGTAGGTTACATTAGATATGAATGGGAATGATATGAGACAGTAGCACCGTACTGAGGAAGATAGAAATTAATTATTATGGTACTTCTTGGAAGGAAGGAATTCTCAAATATGGATGTTAGTGTGCTCATGTCTCCATGTAGAATGTAAAGTATATGATGTATTATTGAAGATGGTCTATAATAGTTTGGTTGAAGGACATGACGAGAACAAGGAAACAGAGAAATATACAGATTTTGTTATAATTTGCTGAAGGTTACATATATATTTGATATGAAGATGTAAGGAAGCAAATGTTGACCATTTATAGTACAAGCATTTTGTGGGTGGATCTGTAAATGTAGACATTAGATTTTTGCTGATAAATAAATTGCTTTCGTGAATAAGAGGTACTGTATTAACATGTAAGCTTTTATTCATTTAAGTGTCTTGGACGTGTAGTTGAGGACATATATAAGGTAACTCAAAATTTATATGTACTTGATCAACTTCATGTATTTGGGAACAGATTTATGTATGATTAATTGGTAGATGGATAATTGTAGGAAGCTGACATTGAGTTCAATTAGCATAGGTTACCAGTGCATTTACTCTTCACTCATTTCATGTCAGTGTTTTTAGATAGTTGTTGGGCATGAGGGGGCCTGAATTAAACTTTACCCATATGCATGCTGGTTTAATTAGCATGGCATCATATACTTACCTTGTGACTATGTATGACTGCTGTTCTGATTGGTGGTGAAGTCTCTTTGCTTCTTGTGTGGCATATTTTTCCATGTGATATGCTCTCTGATGGAGGCTAGATATTTATCTAGACTCAGAAATGAGTTTTCGAAACTCTCATCTTATATTTAATCTTGATCAACATCTTCCTGTAGACCTCAAAAAACATTCATGATTTTGTTGTTTGAAGCAAACTTAAGGTTTGATACTCATGATAATTGTCTTGTTTCTTCTTTCCTTTACAGTTAGAATGTCGTGTTTGTGAGGATGGATTCAGCCTTGGAGGAGATAAAGTTCCTCGCCTACTGTTCTGTGGCCATACACTCTGCCATGCTTGTTTACTCCGCCTACCTACACACGATAACAATATTCATTGCCCATTTGACAGACAGCCTACCCCAGTTGGTATGTGCTTTATGTAAAGAATTTGCGATGATTTTACTTAATCTCTGGAAAAGTACAAGACCCTATAATTACTGTGTTTGCCTGTTTTTATGTATTAGTTTTAATTTGAAATTTTTAACAAAATTCATATTCATAATTGTATTCTTTTCAACTGCATATGATTTTGCTTAAGAAATGGCCTCTAACTTTGACCCCTCCTTTTGCTCATATTCTTCATTCATGCTCACTTCATTTAGATTTGTAATATGGTTCCAAGAACTCTGTTCTCTAAGAAAATTCAGTAACTTTAAGTATGTGATTTAGACTTCTTTCTGACATATTAACACACTCAGGGTCTTGGGTCGTGTGACTCTCCCACCCTCTCAGGGTCTGTGGGCCTAAATATGTGTACACTCTTTTTTAATTGAATGCTGTTTGACTGAGATGGAAATGCTTTTTTTTTTTAAGATATATAGTACATTACATATTATTGATGACATATCTTGTTTTATGAATTATGTAATATGTGAAGTATGTATATAGGGAAGATGCATGGTAACTTGAAATATCCTTTATTTCAGAATAGGTTTACCATCAGTTAATCTGAATTATCAGAATTTTATCATGATGTTAAATGTTGTATAATGATTAATCACCTTTTATTTCTGTGCTCTGACAGGTCCATCAGGGGTTTGGGGCTTAAAGAAAAACTTTGCACTTCTGGAGTTGTTAGAGAGGCTTTCTTTGTCTCGCTCTGATGCTGTACTTTTGCCAGAGGTCCTCATAAAGCAGCGAGAGGTAAGCATTCATATGGTTGGTAAATCACAAGCAAAATGTTGAGAACACTGGATGTGTTTTTAGTCCTGTTACCACAAACCAGCTGAGCTTATGTATGTTTGTAACACAGTAAGTCTAGTAATTGATACTCAATTTATATCACATATACATGATATACAGCTGTAGCAGCATGAATGATAGGCTGATAATAACTGTGATTATCCTTAGTGGTTTAAAAACGGTATGGTAATTCTAATGGTACATTGATATTTAGCAGAGCTAGTCTGGCTTCTTTTTAGTAAGAATTTATGTATTTTTGTCTGTGACTTATGTCATTAATTTTTTGTATTAGGATCAGATGCATTAATAATCCCATCTTGCCCTTGTAGACAGTTCTCATCCCTTGGTGTTTTTGTGACCCTTTCTGTGACTGCAATGTTTTTTCACAGCTGGGTATATCTTGTGATGAGGATGAGGATCACTTGGCTGTCCTGTATTGTACTGTTTGTGCATCTCATCTATGCCTTGAGTGCTCTGAACGTACTCATGCCACCAGGACACTCCACAAGCATAAACGCATTCCTCTCTCAGGTTAGTTAAAAAAATTGCATGGTAACTCCTATGTATGCTATTTTTAGAGAACTCATTGTTCTTTATGATTTTTATTTTTGTATGGTAGGAGCATTTTATGTTGTAAGTACTGGTAGGCAGCCACTGACTAGGGAGGTATATTGCTGGTACTACCTTCCTGGGTATCAGGAGGGTTAGTGATGGTCATGAAGTGAGCCAGCACTTCTGTAGTTTTCAAATATCTGACCAGGTAGCTATCTTTTTTTTCTGCATTGCTCACATGTGGACAGCTGGCATTCTGCTCACAAACTTACGCTCTCTCCTTGTTACACATAACATTTGACAGCACTTTTACAAATCATTCTTTGTGACAAGATTTTTTCCTGCGATGAGTGATATGCGCTATCCCTGCCTTTTGGCTAAGTGGTAGGAGGAATAGATGTAGTAGGTAGGAATATTTAACAGAAGCTTTAGGTAGAAGTAGTAGGGAGGAATAGTAGGTAAAAGCATTAGGTAAAAGTAATAGGTTAGAACATTAGAAGTAGTTGGTAGGAACATTTGGTAGGAGCCTCTGAAAGCACTACACCAGGGTTGTTCCCATGCCAGTGGCCTGTCAAAGGTGAGTTACGAAAGACTAAAAAGCAGTACTTTGGTTCGCCAGTTATGGAGACTGTTTTGTTGTGGCCACTCCCCTTGAGGGAGTTCCTGAAGGGAACAGGCATCAGAGATATAGGTAGATCACCCCCTCCCTTACATATGTCAGGGTTCTGTTCTGACTGACCAGTTGGATCTCAAAATGGACATAAGTCAGACACATGTCAGTATGGCATGTAGAATTCGTATACCTGTACAGCATTCTTTTACTCTACTCATTTTCTATCGTGATTATCTTGTTTTTTATTAACCAGCTTTGTTATATGATTCTGCCATTTTTTTTCCTTTTATTTAGGATTCTTTAGTTCATATTTCTTCATTTTTATTTTTTAAGTTACACTTTTTTTCTGGTTGTATGTGCAGATGGTTGTGAGTGGCATAGATCATAAGAAGGGGGTCAGGTGTAGATATACAAAAGTGTTGAAGTCATGCCCTTTAACATTTTTCAAGGTGAACTTTCCTCCTTGTCAGTTGTTGGTTTGAAATGGTTACTGAATGCTGTGCTGCCCTATCCTTTATTTTTGCTGAAAACCTATATTTCTTTCTGCTCCAACCACTGTAGAATTTTAGTTTTGCCTCATAGCATTTATCAGTTCTATGTTCCCATCACTATTTACATTGGATTGCCTGGGTCTCTCTCTCTCTCTCTCTCTCTCTCTCTCTCTCTCTCTCTCTCTCTTCTCTTTCTCTCTCTTCTCTCTCTCTCTCTCTCTCTCTCTCTCTCTCTCTGAGAAGGCAGAGAGGTTGGCAAGTTATTAGCAATTGTGACAATTCCAGCATCACAAGCATTTTTTTTTCTTTATCCTTGACCACTTGTCATGGACTGCAGCTTTATACCATTGAGAAATGTTATTGGGCGGTAGGGTATCATGTCTTGGAAATATCATCTCAGTCTGAAAACATTTCCCTATCATCTGGAATGTTAGAAATCAGTGAATGATATTTTTGTTTCTAAATTTGCATTCATGAACACTGGGAGCCTTCCTTTATATCAAAGAGTGAGAGCTTACTCTTACTTGTGACAGCACCAGCAGTTATTTTTTTTTCTTTCTGCAGTATTAAGACTAAAGTTTGTCCTCATCATTAAACCTTTTCATATGACTGATAGCAATCAGACTTGTACACTATCCTCACTGGCTTGCTCACTGTCATATGTGTGGCATATTTCTGATAAGTAGATGAATATCAGCTTTGAAATGCATAGGATCTCATTTTTAAAGTATGAAAGCTTTCTTCTCCCAAGTGATATTCATTCCGCTGTTTGAATGTTTTGCCCTTGTCCAGATGAATGATATCATTGTACAGCAAAGTGGAAGGATTGATACTCTACCCCCATGGGCGTATAACTGTAGCAGATTTGTTTACAATTGTGTATTGGTTTTCATAAGATATATGTTTACTTTACATCAATCAGACTGAATCAGCTTGTAGTTAGTGTGGCATTTCTCGTGGATGAAGTCATTAGTCACAAAAAAGAAAGAGGTTTCTCATGGTTCTAATTTTTTGTTACAGAAAAACCTCGTGAGAAACCAAGATGTGCCGATCATTCTTTTCACCCAGTTGAGTTTGTGTGTCTAGAAGAAGACTGCCAATCTGCTCCTCTAATGTGCTTCATTTGCAAAGACTATAAACATACAAAACATAAGGTAGAGTACATAGAATTCTGAGAGAGATACTGTGTAATTACCTATTTGTATAGCATGGGGAGGAAAATTTACACACATTGAATTTCATCAGCCATATACAAAAGAATTTAAATTGGCAACAGATGGTTAGGACCTTAGCAGGCTGTTTTTTATAGTGGAAGATGTCAGAAACTTGCAGATTTGTTTAATAGAATTTGCAAGGCATATTAAATTTTCAAAGAGGAACTCAGCAAACTTCTCATGTAAATGAGCAGGCACAAACAGCATTATCATTGAATTGAATTAAAAAAACTTTTAAGTTTTCATAAAGTTATTTATGGTTTTGTCCTACTTTCAGTCACTTTAACTAGTTGATCATCTCATATGTAAATGATCCAGTTGAGACAATAATGCTTTATCTCATTCAAGGTAAAATTTTTGCCCTCAATTTCTGTTTGATTTATTACTCAGAACATTAAGCACATTAAGAACAAAAGAGAGGAACCTTGATTAAGAATTTGAAATGAAGAGGGAGCAAACAGATGTCATTGAAGGATTTCTGGAAAATTCCAACTCTGGCCTGTTACATGCACAATAACAGTCATGCTCTCGTACTCACACATGAATTGACAGAGATTACAAGACTAAACTATTATTAATACTAGAGAAGCAGCAAGTTTTAAGCTCTGAAGAGGCCAATGTGGCAATTTTGTAATCTGCCTAGATAAGTCAAGTTTTTAAGCTGCTAAAGGGCTTTGACAGTCTGCATTTTGAAATAGTTTATTCTGCATTTTGCAGCATATCTTACTGGAACAGGAAGCTGAGAGGATTCGTTCAACCATCGGCACAGCCATACAACACATAAAGAGAGTAGCTCAGGAACTCACTGATTCAGCTCATAAACTTGGTGAGTACTCTGCAGAAACACAGAAAAGAATAGAAATTCAAGGTTTTTCATTACTTTGAATTCGTTTCATATATATTTAAGGGATGTCCAAGTAGTATTTTTGTTGACTTAGAATGGTCTTTGAAACACATCAAGAGAAAAGTACTGTAATTGCCTGCTACTCTATTGATAGTTTAAACCAAAATAATCTGAGAATTGTGGACCCAAGTTTTTTGTCTTTTTCTTTCTACCAGATGTTGGCTTCGCTTATATATATATATATATATATATATATATATATATATATATATATATTATCCCTGGGGATAGGGGAGAAAGAATACTTCCCATGTATTCCCTGCTTGTTGTAGAAGGCGACTAAAAGGGAAGGGAGCGGGTGGCTGGAAATCCTCCCCTCTCTTGTGTTTTTTTAATTTTCCAAAAGAAGGAACAGAGAAAGGGGTCAGGTGAGGATATTCCCTCTAAGGTCCAGTTCTCTGTTCTTAACGCTACCTCGCTAACGCGGGAAATGGCAAATAGTATAAAAAAAAAATATATATATATATATTTTTTTTTTCTTTTTTTTTTAAACTATTCGCCATTTCCCGCGTTAGCGAGGTAGCGTAAAGAACAGAGGACTGGGCCTTTTTTGGAATATCCTCACCTGGCCCCCTCTGTTCCTTCTTTTGGAAAATTAAAAAAAAAAAAAAAAAAAAAAAAAAAAAGAAACACGAAAGGGGAGGATTTCCAGCCCCCCGCTCCCTTCCCTTTTAGTCGCCTTCTACGACACGCAGGGAATACGTGGGAAGTATTCTTAATCCCCTAACCCCAGGGATAAATATATATATATATATATATATATATATATATATATATATATATATATATATATATATATATATATATATATATATTACAGAGGTATAAGTTTGTTGAGTATTTCTGGTAAATTATATGGGAGGGTATTGATTGAGAGGGTGAAGGCATGTACAGAGCATCAGATTGGGGAAGAGCAGTGTGGTTTCAGAAGTGGTAGAGGATGTGTGGATCAGGTGTTTGCTTTGAAGAATGTATGTGAGAAATACTTAGAAAAGCAAATGGATTTGTATGTAGCATTTATGGATCTGGAGAAGGCATATGATAGAGTTGATAGAGATGCTCTGTGGAAGGTATTAAGAATATATGGTGTGGGAGGCAAGTTGTTAGAAGCAGTGAAAAGTTTTTATCGAGGATGTAAGGCATGTGTACGTGTAGGAAGAGAGGAAAGTGATTGGTTCTCAGTGAATGTAGGTTTGTGGCAGGGGTGTGTGATGTCTCCATGGTTGTTTAATTTGTTTATGGATGGGGTTGTTAGGGAGGTGAATGCAAGAGTTTTGGAAAGAGGGGCAAGTATGAAGTCTGTTGGGGATGAGAGAGCTTGGGAAGTGAGTCAGTTGTTGTTCGCTGATGATACAGCGCTGGTGGCTGATTCATGTGAGAAACTGCAGAAGCTGGTGACTGAGTTTGGTAAAGTGTGCAAAAGAAGAAAGTTAAGAGTAAATGTGAATAAGAGCAAGGTTATTAGGTACAGTATGGTTGAGGGTCAAGTCAATTGGGAGGTGAGTTTGAATGGAGAAAAACTGGAGGAAGTGAAGTGTTTTAGATATCTGGGAGTGGATCTGGCAGCGGATGGAACCATAGAAGCGGAAGTGGATCATAGGGTGGGGGAGGGGGCGAAAATTCTGGGAGCCTTGAAGAATGTGTGGAAGTCGAGAACATTATCTTGGAAAGCAAAAATGGGTATGTTTGAAGGAATAGTGGTTCCAACAATGTTGTATGGTTGCGAGGCGTGGGCTATGGATAGAGTTGTGCGCAGGAGGATGGATGTGCTGGAAATGAGATGTTTGAGGACAATGTGTGGTGTGAGGTGGTTTGATCGAGTAAGTAACGTAAGGGTAAGAGAGATGTGTGGAAATAAAAAGAGCGTGGTTGAGAGAGCAGAAGAGGGTGTTTTGAAATGGTTTGGGCACATGGAGAGAATGAGTGAGGAAAGATTGACCAAGAGGATATATGTGTCGGAGGTGGAGGGAACGAGGAGAAGAGGGAGACCAAATTGGAGGTGGAAAGATGGAGTGAAAAAGATTTTGTGTGATCGGGGCCTGAACATGCAGGAGGGTGAAAGGAGGGCAAGGAATAGAGTGAATTGGAGCGATGTGGTATACCGGGGTTGACGTGCTGTCAGTGGATTGAATCAAGGCATGTGAAGCGTCTGGGGTAAACCATGGAAAGCTGTGTAGGTATGTATATTTGCGTGTGTGGACGTATGTATATACATGTGTATGGGGGTGGGTTGGGCCATTTCTTTCGTCTGTTTCCTTGCGCTACCTCGCAAAAGCGGGAGACAGCGACAAAGCAAAAAAAAAAATATATATATATATATATATATATATATATATATATATATATATATATACATACATACATATATATTTTCATACTATTCGCCATTTCCCGCGATAGCGAGGTAGCGTTAAGAACAGAGAACTGGGCCTTTGAGGGAATATCCTCACCTGGCCCCTTTCTCTGTTCCTTCTGTTGGAAAATTAAAAGAAAACAAAACCTTTTCTCAGTCATTTTACCAACAACATTTGCAGTCTTCCTTCAAACATTTCTGCTGTTAAACACCATTTGGATGTTCATACTCCTTTTAGAGACTCAGCTGTTTGATAACAATTTTAGTAATCCCTCTCATACCTACAGCTGCACTGTTTATTCATAATCCAGCTTCAGAGGAAGGGTTTTTGCTTATTTTTGTATCATGAACCTCGAAATCATTACATCATCTGGCTATTATCTCAACTATTACTGTTTTCCTGTTTTGCCAACTATTCTCAACAAAGTAAGATATTGTCTATTCTCAACAAAGTAAGATATTGTCTATTCTCTCAACTATTACTGTTTTCCTGTTTTGCCAACTATTCTCAACAAAGTAAGATATTGTCTTAATTTTTGCCACAAGGCTATGATATCTTACCCATAAACTGAGGTCCTCTATGTAGTTGTTATTGTGAACTCTAGTATAGGGAATAGTTGAAATCCCTCCACACAGATTAGGGGGTTAAGTTCTCATGTTTTCCATATTCAGTGATCTGGATCAGATTATCAACCACTCTACTCATATTTTAGATTTAGATTGTAGATTTAGGTTATGAGGGTAGAAAACCCATTTTCCCAACATATGCAGATGTTTGAGCATATGTTTGTTTCCATCATCTCTTCCTTATTTCCTCTTTGAGAAAGTTTTTTTTTTTTTTTTTTTTGCCATAAAAGGCCCTCTGCATGTACACCTGTGGTCAGTTAATGAATAGGGATGGGTATGAGCATGGTACCACTTCACCTCGGTGCTCTGATACCTCTTAGGCCTGGATGGTTTGCTTCATGGCTATTGTCTCATGAACAAACATCTCTCAGCTTCATATTTTTTGTGATAGTTGGGGAAGGGTAATCCACACAGATACGCTACATTTTTTGAGATAACACCATATTTTAACCTCTAGTCTAGTACGTGCTCTCTCAAGATGCTCATTTGGCTTCTACTGCTGAGAATGGTTTTGCATCCTTCAAAACCTACATATTTGTAAGATTTATTTGTAGGGAGTTTTCTAGTTGACTCATAATACTGTTGTCTTTCAGCATTGTTTTCCCCATATGTTATATCCTTTCCTAAACTCACCAGAGAGTGTGGCCCGACAGTTAGAAGGTTCTGCAAATGATAGTGGTTCATCAGATGTGGATGCAGGTGGAACTGCAGAGGAGGCAAGAGCACGTGTGAGACAGTACTTTGCACAGTTAAGAGAACAGCTTAATCGGCAGGAAACTCAGGCAATAACTGTTTTGGATGCACACATTCGTGAGAGGTTGTGTTCTATACGTCAGCAGCAAGAGGATATGACCACACTCTTGTCACAGGTAGATGCTGGCTCTTTTATCATCTTATGTTTTCCCATGAGGGGCTAATCTCTTAAGGTAAGAAAGTGTTTGTTGATTCAAGACCTTGCCATGAAACAGTAACCAGTGTAAAACATACCATGATAAGTACAATTCTACTTTAGCTTTTTAATTCCAAGGTCAAACCCATTTCTTAAGGATGAGAAATTAGAGCATTACATATATCATCTTGTTATTTTTTCTTAACTGGGCAAGAAGTAGGTGATTTATTGAAAGCTGTTAACTGCTGCTTTATATGTTGACAAAAACTTATGATTGATATGATGTGGAAGACATGTTATTACATTTTGTTATATTATTTATATGTGTATAGTATCTATATTGGAGTGTATGGTAATTATTAATTCTTAATTTTTGACAGATGGTTGCTGTGGTTGTTGATGGAGAGCGGGCCATTCAGCAAGATGACGGTAGGTTAATCATGGCCTCACGTGATCTCTCTGGTCGACTTGCTCATGTTACTTCTCAAGAGCAGCAGTTGGTGCAGCTAGCATCTCTAGCTCCAGATCCTTCCATACCAATTACCTTTACGAAGGTGAGTATGGAGTATGGTAGTGGTTGTACAGTGTGGCAGTTGTTTCACCAAAATTATTTTTAATGAAAATATATAAGAAAACTCTCCATAATTTTGAAGTAGTTAGGAAGTAACTAAGCAAGTATGAAATAAAAGAATGGAAATACTGATATTTAGGACTTAACAAACACTTACACCCCTGAATAGTGATGTACACTTGCTTAGAAATCAAATCATTATGTGCAAAAAAAAAATTAAGTCATCTATGCATATATAAACTAATATATAAAAGAAAAATCATGATGTCTCCTGGTCAGGCACCTGTATGCTCAAGTGTAATCCTTCTCCATCATTTGCTGCAACTTCTTAATGCACTTCATTTTGAATTAAGCAAGCAAGGGTTCAGGCCAGCATTCATCAAACTTTCCCAATTAACATGCTACAAGTGTAACGATGTGGTATACCAGGGTCGACGCGCTGTCAATGGATTGAACCAGGATTGCGCAGGAGGATGGATGTGCTGGAAATGAGATGTTTGAGGACAATGTGTGGTGTGAGGTGGTTTGATCGAGTAAGTAAGGTAAGGGTAAGAGAGATGTGTGGAAATAAAAAGAGCGTGGTTGAGAGAGCAGAAGAGGGTGTTTTGAAATGGTTTGGGCACATGGAGAGAATGAGTGAGGAAAGATTGACCAAGAGGATATATGTGTTGGAGGTGGAGGGAACGAGGAGAAGTGGGAGACCAAATTGGAGGTGGAAAGATGGAGTGAAAAACATTTTGTGTGATCGGGGCCTGAACATGCAGGAGGGTGAAAGGAGGGCAAGGAATAGAGTGTATTGGATCGATGTGGTATACAGGGGTTGACGTGCTGTCGGTGGATTGAATCAGGGCGTGTGAGGCGTCTGGGGCAAACCATGGAAAGCTGTGTAGGTATGTATATTTGCGTGTGTGGACGTATATATATACATGTGTATGGGGGTGGGTTGAGCCATTTCTTTCGTCTGTTTCCTTGCACTACCTCGCAAACGCGGGCGACAGCGACAAAGCAAAAAAAAAATAAAAGAATAAAAAAAATAAAAGAAAAAACACAAACAAGTAGTTAGACTATCTTGTATTGGTCTTTAGGAGTGCTGAGTAAATGGGAGGCAGGGATGTGTTTGACACATAGCTTGAGATAAGAGGATAGGGCATGCAGGTCTTATTTCTTTCTCTTGAACTTGATATCGCACAGTCTGTCGTATCTATCTATATCTGATGTCCATTCCCTTCAGGAGCTCCCTCAAGGAAGTGGGCACAGTGAAAGGTTCTCCGTAACTGGTGAACTCCATTTCCACCTCTTATCCTTTAATGCCTCAATCTTAGCATTGCACTGGCAGAAGGGGAACTTTAGTTTAGTGTTTCCAGTGGCTGCTACCTAATGTTCCAACCAACTACTTCTACCTACTGTGTCTTCCTTATATTCCTGTCTAATGTTCTAACCAACTGTTTCTTCCTAATGCTCTTACATAATATTCCTACATACTTCTTCTTCCTAATGCTTGTGCCTACTACTACTTTATCTAGTGGTCCTACCATCTTGCCAGAAGGCAGAGCTAGTGCACAGCATTCACCACAGGAAAATCTAGTTACAAAGAGTGAGGTGTGTGAGTGAGCTGGCTAGTTATAACTCTAGTCTTAGCTGTGATCATGCAACTTTTTCATATTTATGACTCGTATAATTTTCTTTCTTAATTGCATTCTTAAATCTTACACAAAGTTTACTTGTCTATGTAGAACAAGAGGTGAAGCAGTTGTAAGACCTTGCAGTTATTTTGTTTTTATTATACATCAGTGCCACATTGGTATATATGATAAACCTTGTTGAAAAGAGATATTGTTTTCTGCTATCTCATGTTAGATTTGTTGTATTCATCAGGATAATCGTATTCATATTGGAGCCAGAATAGAAATGCGTGTTGTAACTCTTGGTCTAGATGGTGCAGGGAAGACATCTATTCTATTCAAACTGAAACAGGATGAATTTGTGTCAACGATACCTACAATCGGTTTCAATGTGGAAACCATTGAGTACAAAAACTTCAAGGTAGGTTCTTCTCAGACATGGTGAATAATTGATTTTGTATAGTTCTGTATTGTTTTGCAACTTTCTTTTAATTGAATTATGTTAACCTTTTACTGCAGCAATGTTGATATTAAAGGTGCACTCTGTGTGGGATAGTCTCAAATATTCTGAAAAAGAATATCTCCATAAGTTTCTTATCATGATTAACTAGAACATATTTTTTTTAATGCAGTGATATGCAACTCAGCCTGGTGAGATATTGTTTATGTATGCTTCACCTCCAGATGTATGAATTACTGGTGGAGTATTTGTAGTCATATGTAGTGAGATGCATGGTATTTCTGATAGTGTATTAGTCAAAAACAATTGATTATTAAAGGTTTATCAGTAATATCTAGTAACTTTTAAGAGTGATACTATTTCAAAATAGTTATATAAAATGAGCCTGCCGGTACCTTACAGGCTCCTTTGACACTTCTACAAGTAGATAGAAAGAATTAGGCTGCAGTGTATGGAAACAATGTGTAGGCTGCTGTTACAAACAGTAATGGCTGTATGTGAGGAAAGATTGACGAAGAGGATTTATATGTCAGAGGTGGAGAAGCGGGAGACCAAGTTGGAGGTGGAAGGAGGGAGTGAAAGAGATTTTGAGCAATTGGGGCCTGAACATACAGGAGGGTGAGAGGCTTGCATGGAACAGAGTGAATTGGAATGAAGTGGTATACCGCGGTCGACGTACTGTCAGTGGATTGAACCAGGGCATGTGAAGTGTCTGGGGTAAACCATAGAAAGTTTTGTGGGGCCTGGAAGTGTGTGTGTATTAGTGGATGGGCCATTCTTTGTCTGTTTCCTGGTGCTACTTCGCTGACGTGGGAAACAGCAATTATGTATAGTATAAGGAGTGTTAGCTTCTGGTTCAGATTAAGTGGAATTGCTTTATGCAGTGTCAGAATAAATTCAGGACCTGTTTGTCTGTTACCCTTGTTGATGACTCATGAATTTCATCATTACTCTTGTCACTTATTTATTACTACCTTTCTTGCCACCGCTTGTGTATGCACAACCTTCATTACTGATATGAAAGGCTGTTGCTTGAAAGCTAATGATAACAGCTAACAAAGATGGCTCCTCAACCTCCCTCTTAACCTTTTTAAGATTTGCAGGGAATACATAGGATTTATTTCATCATAGCTCTTTGAACTAAGCTCTTTGAACTATCCTGTGTCTGCATTTACTGTTTTTATTTTTCAAACTCTTATTGGAACCAAAAAACATAAGTAAATGGATATGTACAATATGGAATGGACATCAGAACTAGTGGCTTTGTTTTAAGATGTGTAATGCCATCAGTAATATTGAGTATATAAACTCAGATTGCATTGCTGATTGTGTTTATGGCATGTCATATGTTGGTTGGAAGAGTCAAAGAAAAATACATTACAAATATAACTAGATGCTGGATTTCCTGTCTTTTTTTGTAATTTTCTCAACTGACAATGCACATTACCTGGTTATATGGAGAAAAGTAATTGGTCTACACAGTTTTTTACAAAGTGCTGAGAGCCTTATGAAATTATTTTACATTTGCTCATTGAAATAACTCACCCAAGGGCACCAACAATTTCACCCGCATCCCACTCCATCCACCATTTTCATCAGGTTCCCTCCCCATGAATACAGAAAAATACATGTGAGAAATTTCTGGAATCACAAGATGTAAATGGTAAGATACAGTTGTTCATAAATTATTTCTTTGACAGTTCACTGTATGGGATGTTGGAGGTCAGCCAAAGCTGCGACCTCTTTGGCGACACTACTACTTCAATACCCAAGCTATAATTTTTGTTGTAGATGCTACAGATGTTGATAGACTTCCTGAAGCTCAGTCAGAGCTTACAAAGCTCATGACTGAACGAGAATTAAAGGAAGCTTCACTTCTCATCTTTGCGAACAAAGAGGCAAGCTACTAAGTTTTATTGGTTTTAGAGGTTGAGTAATAGACTATAGATCAGCTATCACAAATCACATTTCTTCTGCCCATGAGGATAAGCATAGAGTTCTTAGAAGGAAGATTTTGCTCCTCTTTCCTTCCTTTTTCAATGAATTACTAGTGACTAGTAAGTACATATGGCCATGAACACTGTATCCTTTGAATATACTGACATTAAGATATACTATTAGGTTTATTACCTTAAGTATCTTTTCTTAGATCAGTCTGTATTTTTTTCGTTTATTTCATAAAAACACAAGCATCAGTTTGTTTTAAGATCTAAAGATTTTATCCCTTTATTTTACTACTTTGGAGTAAAATATTTTTGGAATAGATATCATACCTTGATTTAAACCATTTCATGGAGGAATCTCATTCAAGCAAGTACTGAATTAATTCATTTCATATTCAGCATATCAGTTTGTAATAAATTCTTACCCATGTTTATTAACAGAACTGTGAACGAGCACTAGGTATGGCAGCCTTGACAGATAGTTTGGGAGTGCACAAGCTGTGTCTTGGACGCTCTTGGCACATCCAACCTTGTGATGCTCAATCTGGTAGTGGTTTACACCAGGGTCTAGACTGGCTAGCACGGCAACTGGTACCCTCAGAAGTTCTCAATTCAGCTGGATAATCATATTATCCATTAAATAAGAAATAGTTAGATACATGGCAATATATGTAATCTATTGAAAATATACACACACATAGTGTTTTAAATATGGTTCCAAGAATGGAAGGGTTTGGTGAGCATTTCAGTGGAAATCGTTGAAAGGTAAGAAATGTTAGTAGTAGATAGGATGCTATGGCATTCAAAAGAATTATAAAAAACTTAATAGTTTGCTGGCATTTGTTACTCAGAAGTTTGCAGTACACTTAATTCATAATATTTTATAAGAAAGTAGTAACCTATTTATGGGGTTTTGATTGATGTCTCTCATGCAGTCCAAAGAACTGCAAATAAGTAGATACCTGATCTTCTGAACTACAAATGTCAGAAACTTACAAACGATTCATATCACTTTTTTTCAAGTCAATATTTTCTCTATATTGTACATGGAGTAGAGTTTGAACATCTTGAGCTGTTTATAGATTGTTAGGAAATTAGTAACTAGATTACATGTATATCCATTTTCCATTTCATCCATATAAAGAGGAGTGGCAACAGCTGATAATCTTGAGAAGCCATGGTTACTGTTCATTTTAGATAGCTTACTTTAACACCCAAAGATTTTACAGAGGTCATCCCATGTTTAAGTTGAAAAATTGATCATGTCAGGTTTAATGCTTACATGAATGAGAGGCATTAAAATCTTCCAGTATCTAGTCTGCCCTCCAGCATGCAGTATAGAAAAAAAAAAAAAAGGCTTTTCCCACCTCAGCACGTTAGCACATAAAAAGATAAAAATACATGTTCACTTTGTACAGTGTAGGATTATATTAAACATTTTCCCATATTTTTATATTAATATAATGGACAGTTAAGAATTAAGGTTTTATTTATTTAAATGATGTTATGCTGAATGCTTTTTGAGAATCTATAATGTTTTATGAAGTATGAAATATTAATGAAACAAAAATGTAATATGAAGAACATTTTAGACTTGCTCATGAAAGCCATATTGAATTCCTTTAGTTTTTCACAGTGTAATGAAATGTTTTTGAAATTCAGCGTACAAGTTAATGCAAATAATGTTAACAAGTAACTTAGCTACTTGGTTGCCAAATATGAGGTAAACCAGTCTGTTAGTAACCTCTGAATAAAGTTAGGACTGAGGTAATATATCTTATGATAAGTCATGAATTGACCAAACATATAATTTGTTATTATGAAATTCCTTAGATTAGTGTTTGTGTATTACTCTGTGATAATAATACGAATTTTACCAAAAGTAAAACCCCCATATATCATCAGTTTCATTCCCATTTACATGGGTAGGTGGTGCAAAGAGGCATGCATCTTTTGGAACCCAACCTCCATCATACAGCCTCGAGAAATGCCCATGGGTAGATATGAGGCACATGCAGTATGGTAGGCTAAAGTTGCAAGAACTTAGATATGCTTTCTGAGCATGAATTAACTCTTGATATAGACGTAATGTATAACAGATTCTCAATACTGCAGTTAAAGCAGCTGTACTAATGCCTTTTTGCTTAATTTTCTACTTTGAGTTCACCTTACTGGAAGAGCTGTCTCTGTATGGATGCACAAAATTTTGAGGAAAAGTTTTTCTTTAATGAGTTATAATTGAATGTAAATTAATCCCATTGTACTGATTTTTCCATTTTCTGTGCAAGAACATTTTGAATACATTTTCAACATAAATTGCCTCCATCTAAACATCAAATCAAAGAATTAAACATCTTTTAGTTACATCCCTTGTAAGTTCATAAACTATAGTGTTCATGAATTCCTGCAATATTTTGATGATCTTTCATAAGGAACAAATTAGACTTTTCTTGAAGTATAAAGATTATGGGAATATGACCAGCAGTTTTGAAATGTTAACCAAATTGAAAGTTTCCTTACAGAAACCCAGATGCTATACCATCAGATCATATGGCTTGGCTTCATGAAGCATCTATCTTTGCACAGGCATAAACTTTTTTGTTTCATGATAGCTAAATTTCTCACTTGCTCCTTTATGCTGTCATTGGACTGAACCAGGGCATGTGAAACGTCTGGGATAAACCATGGGAAGGTCTGTGAAGCCTGGATGTGGATAGGGAGCTGTGGTTTTGTTGCATTACACTTGACAGCTAGAGACTGAGGGTGAATGAATGTGGCCTTTTTTGTCTGTTTTCCTGGTGCTAGCAGGGGGTAACAATGCTGTTTCCTGTGGCACAGGGTAGCGCCAGGAATGGATGACGGTAAGCCAGTATGAGTATGTATGTGTGTGTATATGTATGTGTGTGTATATGTATGTCTGTGTATGTGTATGTATGTATATGTGTATATGTTGATATGTATATGTGCGTGTATGGGTGTTTATCTATGTATATGTGTATATGAGTGGATGGGCCATTCTTTGTCTGTTTCCTGCTGTTACCACACCGTTGCGGGAAATGGCGATCAAGGATAATAGATAAATATACATAGTTTATAATCTCTCTGTAAAAGTTTTGTCAGGTTCACTCTAACAACAGCCCTCTTATTTGTTCTGTGTGATGTACAAAAGCTCTGTGGGCAGTATTCTTTCTCCTCATCTTGTGTATTATATGGTATGTCTTATCCATACTCTGAAGTCTGATCACATAGTGATTTACTACCTAAGTCAGAGTGATTAAATAAAGCCTCAGAGCATTTGCTTTATTTTCTGTTGATCAGTATATATTATTAGTATTTGTTTCTTCCAAAAATTACAAATATGTACCTTTTTTGGAAAATGATTCTCCAGAATTAGGTTTTCAAACCACATTCCCACACACTGGCAAAGGGTAGGGACACCCAGCTCCTTGGGGAGGGTTTGTTACCTTGCTACCTATTTGAAAGGCCTTACTAATTTAATCAGATAATCTATCCGCTTCCATTTCTTCAATCGTTTTATCATTATCTTAGACTTCAGTTTGCATCTTTATTCAAAAACTTGGGATTTCAATTTTTGAGGTTGGAGATGTGATGAAAAACATTAGTCTCTCTCTTTCTCTAAGCTGAGAAAAATAATCATATTCATAGAACAAGATGTGGAGTGAGTGCTTCATGCTCACCCTGCTATTAGTGCAAACTCATTGCTGGTACTTGTAGGTGGATAGGTACTCTTTCTATGTGCCAGCCCTGCCATTATGGCACAGTCTTGGCGTAAGTACTTGTAGGTAGGTGGGTACGCACACAGTTTCTCTCAAAACTGGAGACTGAGAAGGATTAAGAAAGATCTTAATAATTGGCTAGAATATGCTGGTTTAAAAACAACAAACGTGGATCTTTTTTTTATTAGAAAGTTAAATGAGGAAAGTCCTCGCAGACATGGGAATAGAGGAACAGTGAGAACATGAAATAAAGAAGGAACCTTGGAAAAAGGACATAAAGAGTTAAGCGGGAAGAATAAGATATATGATACACTTTGAAAGCATGTTGAAGAAATTGAATAAAAAAAGGACTAAAACTTTACAAAGCGGAAGAAACAAAAGTCAAATCTAGAATTCTTTGGAAAGTACATATCATCAAGGTATGTTAACAAGACTTTATTTTGTTTTTGTGGGAAGTTAGCCAGTTCACAAATCAGAAATCTGCAAGGAGTGAGTACTGAAACCTTCATGGGAAGACGAGACAAATGGCCAAAAACAGTGTTGGACGAACCCAAGATTGAAAACTGTAATGTGTACAGTGGCAGAGAAAAATAGTATTATGAAAGAAGCAGCATACTATGGTTATAGTTGTATGCAAGCCCTGTTTCATTCCAAAATCTCATCATAGGAACCCTTGGATAATCTTGGTTTGGTCACTTCAGTGCTCATGTCAGTCAAAAGGCTGTTATGGATGCTTGGTAATGATTAAAGAAATAAGGAAGGAATCTCAAAGAACAATATATTATGTATTGTTTAGTATGAATGCATAGAGTTCATATTACTTTTTAAGTATTGATTGTTATATGCATAATTTGACGTCATATTCCAGATCATGATTTTCCTTAAAAATCACCTCAGAATTTATGTCAGTAGGGTGGATAGAATGTGTGAATAAGACAATCTGTTAATCTATCGTTTATCATTAACTCCTTTCCCACTTAGATGAATGGATCAGGTGCCTATATACACTTTTTCTTCAAATAGATTTTTTGCAGAACTAGGGTCCCCAATCCCAACTCTGCTTGACTGGAATAAGGGCTGCAGGGACTCATTACCTTGAGTATACTTGCTACTATAATACCATCCTGAGTATTTAGTGGTTTCTTCAGTAACATGTTCTAGGTTTATACTGAGTGATGACCACTTTGCTTTTTACACTTGAAAGAACATTTCAAAGGCCATGCCCAAAAGTTTCCCCAGTCCATTAAAATTGTGATAGAATACCCGAACCATGTACCCCACTTTTGTGTTGTACTTTAGTATATTATGTCTGTTTAGAACTTGTTGATGCTCGATTTTAATTGTTAAGATTATGTGATTAAGCATTAGGAATCTAGTCCAATGAATTAAGTGTATTTTTGTCATGTGCATTTATGCCATATATTATACAAATTTGACATTTATCACATAGTTGTTATGTGTTAGATAGTGGTCTGACTGAGTCAATTATAAATTCTCTGTTGTCACTGCAAATAGATACTTATATGTTGCAGGCTCTTGACTTGTACTTGGGTTGAACACAAGTAACAGTGTTTAATGAAGATCTGAATTAATATCAATAGTTTTTTGTAACCTTGAAGACTTAGTGAGAAAAAGGGTTCTGATTATTCAAGACTATGAAAAAGGTTCTTAAGATTTTTTTTGAGAAAAGCTAATTTAGAAGTATGATTAAAAGAGGAAATCTTCTATACAATTAATTACATCCCTAATGATTAGACACATTGGTAATTAGTGATTAGCACACAAGTTAGATAAAGGTCTGCAATGTTGGCAGTATCTTCCAACAGGTAACACCAATCCCTTTCCTGCCCTCATACCATGCCACAATGGTTTCACTTAATGTGTTTGAACTATGTGCATGTTGTACCAAGTGTGTAACTTTAGCTAAAACTGCTCTGGTTAGGATCAAACAATCTTATGACTCAAACCTGTACAAAATATACAGGTTCCCATAAATGGATGGAAGCTGCTTTTTAAGATGATGGACTCCTTTTTGCCAAGGCAACCAAACCTCTTTACACATAGGCAAAGCAATTACAAAAATTTTCCATGCACAATGGAGGCAAATCTTTTTTCATGAAATATATCTTCTTTATTGTTATGACCAACTAGAGTGTAATCTTTAAAATAAAGGTATATAAACATCTCAACCTGATGGGAGATTATTTACAAGGGCTACGTGCCCTAGAACTTAGGTGTGCTGCTGCATATTTCAGTTGTATTTTTAGGCATACTAAGTGGGATATGTGGTGATTTAAGTGTATTTTTCACAGACAAATTTGATTATTAATGGTTTTTATCTGTAATATCTGTTTTCATGTAAGAGTGATATAGCATCAAAAATTATTACATTAAATAGGGGTTCATATCTCGTACAGGCATCCTTAAACTCTCCAAATAAACTGAACTGTATATGAAAAGGTAAACGCCAATAGTGTTAGGAAACAATATTTTTGATCACTAAAAGTACTAAAGGGCTTATGTTTTACCTTTAGGTAGAGATGACCAATTCAAGAATTAGGTCTCGTGAGGTCAACTACTGATGAAAAGGTCTCACGAGGTCAAATGTCTTCTAAGAGTTAAGCATCTGATGCACAGAACAGAATATAAGCTCTTGCCTGAGACAAGTTTTTATTGATGGACATAATTTTGTTAAAAGCATTAGGTAGGAGCATTAGATAATAGTAGTCATTAGGAACATTAAGTAGGGGCCTCTACAAACACCACTAGATTTGCCCTGTGTCAGTGGCCTGTTAAAGGCGAGGCTCTAAAGGCTAAGAAGCAGCACTGGAGTTCTTTAGTTATAAAGACTGTTGCCGTGGCCACCCCTTTGAGGGAGTTCCAATTGGAACATGCGTTAGAGATATAGAACTAGATAGAAAGCAACGCAATACTGGTTTGTTGGAGTTATGAATCAAGGTTTTGTATGTAAACTTGAGGAAATAATGATCTTAAAAGGCTATATAAAAGATAAAATTTATACCTCCTGACAGATATATGGGAAAAATCACAAAATGTGTCATATATTTTCCTGGAAATTGGGTCAAGTTACTTTATAGGTAGTTACTGGCGGTACGTAAGGTACATGTGTAAAGGAAAGTAACTGTGACATAGATAATGTGTAAATAACCCTGGGAGAGAACAATAGTGGTGGGACAGAACTCAATGCTTTCTTGTTCATTCAAGATACTTGGCGCCGCCCGGGAAAGTTTGGTACTCAAGAACAGGACGAGTAAGGGAGTACAAACGCTTCACACTACCTTTTGTAGGTACGCTCAGGGATATTTGAAATCAATTAGGCTATAAAAAGTGAAGTGTGAGTTTACACAAGATTGTATACAGTAGCCTCAAATAGATCAAAAAGGAGATTTGTAATAAGGATCACAGGATTGTATACTGAAGTGAGATGGTTTTTCAAGTCAGAGCGTGGAGGTGGACGAGAGGCACACCAAATGTTATGAGGTAATCAATATACTCAATGAAATTGAAATGTTTGTTAAAACCATATATTAAAGATCATATCTTATAATTAAGAATCAGGAATAGGTACCAGAAATGGAAATCTCTGTAACTGAGAGCATCAATGTCGAAGCTAATGACTAAATGGAGTAGTCTAGTTTAGGGCTGCCACCATTGTTGTTTGTCGAGTGATTTTAGCGTGCAGTTGAGACTCATTGTATAAGGCGCTGTTAATGAAGGTACTATAGTGTAGTTGTCATAGAAATAGTGCTGGAATTTGTCATAGAAATAGTGCTGGAATTAATGTTGTTATCGAAAGGTACGTCGTTAAATTGTGGATTTTATACTAACTGAATCCCTCCCCTCCATTTCTGCCTTACACATTTAGTGACCCAAAAGGACAATTGAGCAGAGTAGCAGATATATTTTGATTGATTGAAAAGACTCTGGATTTACTCACAGACCTAAGGTCTTTTACTCAAGCTGGATAAGAATATTAGTTATTGACTAAGATTAGCACAAGCATTGATTCCAATAGGACAAATAGACGATGTGGCATGTTAGCGCAAATATGTTCTCTTCCAGCAACTTGGAGCTCCTCTCGCTCAAAAATGTTCTCTTGCACACATTCCAACAACTTGGATCTCCTCTCGTTTTCACCCCTATACCTATCAAAGGTATCCTAGTTTGTATTTCCTTATAAAAGAAGTCTCTAATAGGAGCTTTACCACTGCTCTCCCTCACGATTATGCCGCTTCATTACCTTAATTAGATAGTTGATATACCTCCCTTTGAGGACTGTACTCTGTTAGGCTTATTGTAAATACAAATTTTGTCCTACTGTCTTTTTAGGGTCAGTTTGGTATTACATGCTGAGATTTGACGGTTTTACTCACTAGTAGTGGCAGTCTTTCCCTATAGGAAAGGCAAATGATTTCCTGGGTTTGTACACTACAATACCTATGATGTCTGGTTTACAACCATTCTGTTTATTCAGAATTCAAGCTCTTTTCCAGTCTCATGAATCATCAGTTTTTGTATATATGATTTATAATGTGGACCTTTTGCTGATTCTCCTTGCATTACTCTTGGTTTATACTTGAATCTGTTGGCCTCCTTGGTTTCCTTTGTCCAGTCCATGTAAACCCTTTTGAATTTCTCAGCATCTCTCGGTTTCTCGCTACTAATGGCTGTCCAGTCACTCTTGTAGAATATATCCCCTTCTCGC
Organism: Panulirus ornatus; assembly: GCF_036320965.1. Taxonomy (NCBI): domain Eukaryota; kingdom Metazoa; phylum Arthropoda; class Malacostraca; order Decapoda; family Palinuridae; genus Panulirus; species Panulirus ornatus. The sequence goes on from NC_092237.1 coordinate 7,953,111, forward strand.
TATTGTTAAAAGGCCTTTTTTTTTTCTTTAATGGCATCGTCCGTGTAGAAGGTATCCATGCTTATGTTCCCTAATGGAGGGGACTGTCTTGTGTAGGATGTGACGCTGCCTAAGGCCACGCCGTAGTACTGTGTTTAAGGAATCTGCATAAGAGTCTTATGTTTTGTCATGACTGTAATAATTTATACTGAGCGTTAGACTACGACTCCACCGCCTCTCATAATATCTGCTTGTCTTTAAGGATCAATACTGGCACATCGCCCATGTCGCTTTTTTGAAAATATACATACGGGAGAGTGAGGCACACTGGCTGAAACCATTTTACTGCTGGAGTAAACCATGGTAGAAGACACCAATGCCTTAGACACCCCTTTTTTATTTTCCAAATATCTAATTACACAGTACAGGGAGGGAATTCTTCCCTCGTGGAAAGTGCGTCTTTTGAGCATCCTTTGCCATGATACGGTAATAAAAGACATCTTATCTCCGTGATAATATTTCTTATCATAATGACCATCTCCTAAGTCTGGCTTACAATGATTCCTTTACTGTTTACAGCTTGTGTGATTATCTGTTTACATACAATATAGGGAGTTCTGAACTGATCTCTCATAACCTGTAATCATATAACTTTCCATGTCATTGGCCACTGTGCGCGTTCACAGTTTCACCACAAGCTTACGACGTTTTAACAGGTTTCTTGTTATGACCTCTTTTTTGTGTGAGTGTTTAGCGTCATGACGTTAAATGTTTTCATCGACCATTAGAGTGATTCCATGTTTGAACAATAAATTATACTTATAGTACAGAATTAGGAAAATGTTTTTATAGCAAATGAAGTTGCTTACAAGGTTAGGAAACTTTTAACATCCAACACTGTTTATACGATAATCTAAATAAACTACTTTTATTTCCAATGATGAATTGATATGACATTTGATCACCACATATGCACATCGTATTTTCATGATTCTGACATGTTTGAATGATAGGTCATTTTTTTTAGCACATTTCATTGTCAAAATATGGAAATTAGATACCGGTTTTATTTACTTTGTTATTATTACTCTTTAGAAGGTAACATTGCCTTTACTTTTGCCAAATTATGAAATCTAGTTTCATCATAGTTAGACAATCGATTGATGGTTTTTTTTCCAAAAGAGGCAAAGTTTCCCAAATAGTACGCCATAGTAAAACAACTGTGTATTACATACGTGTCGCGTTTTGTTTAACTACCACACAAAATTTGAGACACAACAAAAGATTTGAGACTTTGTTTATTTACCGGTAACCTGTTACATATTTACTGGTTTATTGCTAGTGAAGAACAGGCGCCTCCAACACATTGAGTTGGACTGCTGAGTAAGTCGTAGTGATGAGAAATAAGGGATTGTGCAGAATTAGCTTCATAACTCACAAGAATGAATGAATTGAAGCCCTATTATATTAGTCCCAGGAGTTAAGTTAGCGGTATATAGGCGAAATTCTGTTGCTGATTATGGTCATTCTTGGTGCCATGTAATATGGCCATTGATTGTGCTTCATTACATGATTTTCTCGATGATGAAACATTGCAGGACAAGTGATTTTCTTTCGTGGCAATGTATTTGCAATGGCTGCAGTTACTACTGTTGTGTTCTTTGTTTCCATTTGATATAACATCCATGCATGAGCTAATACAATCACTCCATCATGCAGACTTTCTATATATGGCACTGCAAAGATCGTACTCTTAACTCCACATTTCTACCATCAAATTTACTCATGTTTACCTAAAGAAGTAAAATTAGTTGCTCCGAGTATCTGTTGTCCTCATTATTCAATTCAGTTTTGGACTATTTTTGTCTTCTCAAGGATTCGTACTATGGTTTCCCCAGTCCTGAGTAGTCTGTCAGAGGTAGTGCGGCAGATTTGCTGATAACTTTTGCAAGAATCAAAGAGTTCCAAGAGACATACTAGTACCATAATGCCCTCAGTGGCTGTACATTAAAACCAGTTGAGTGTGATTTGGAACTTCATCAGGCTGCATTGATAGATTATACAATAGTGAGGAGAGCTATGAAGATCAGGGATAATGTGGACTTTATGAAAATAGAATTAGGTGAAACATTTTTAGAAGTCAACAAAGCTTGCAAAAATCTCACCCGGTTTTATCTGAACACTCAGATTTTCCTTATTTTCACTGTTATATGAAAACATATTAGTATTGTTGCCTGTCCATTCCACCACATGTTGAAGTTTGTGCTTTAGAATGCATTTATATGCATGTGCAATGTGCGCCAGTGAAGTTGCTATTGTAAACACAAATTTTCTAGGACCATACTGCATTCACCCATTAAACAGAATATGACCCCATTCAAAAATTTCTAACCATATTGACCACAATTTGCACTATCTTTCAATTTTTATGATTTACATACAGCTTGTGATGTAAAAATTGTTTTGGGGATACAGTAGATTGGCAGATACAGTAGATTGGCATATATAAAGTTTTGGAGAGAGTGATATAAACACTTGTAGGGCATGTAGTATTAACTATTTTGTGAGGTGTCTGGAAATTTGATTTGAAAATCTCTCTTACCATCACTGCATGTGATTGGTCACCTACATGATTAATTGATTAATAATTGTTTTTGGGTCTTCTAGTTGTGAAGGTAAATTTTATATTCCTGTCCTTGGATATCCTTAACATTGGCTCTTAGATGCTGGTTAGTTGGATGGTGGATGTTTTACAGTTTTGCTACATCCCCATTGTTGCTTAGGGTGAGTTTGTGATTGTTTCCATACCTAGGTGGTATTATTTTCATAATTGATTGGGCATTTTATTTGTAATATTTAAAAGTTATTTTGTAAAAATTTGGACCTTTACATTATCGTTTCTTCAGCTAGGTAAATGGGTGTGTAGTAATTAGTGAAAATGATTGTTGTGACTGTGACCTAGCCATTATAATAATTCATAATTTAGGAAAGGGTTAAAGAGAATTTTGTGCTTTTAAATGGATTTTTTTGGAGATGCCAGGATGATCTCTTTATGTTTTGTAATTTTTGTATAGGGCTTTTCATTGTTATATATTTTCTGCTGCAGGTGTTTAGAATGGCTGATGCAGAATCTCCTTCAGTGAGGAATGAATCAGATCCAGATGCAGGTCTTGGTAAGTATTGAATATAATTATTGCATATGTGTTTGGAAACATTTATATGTATACTAAGATTTACGAACGCCTGTTTTATGAATTTTTTGTATTTATGAAATTTGCTATAAGGAACCATGCCTTGATTTCTGAATGAAAGTCACAGTTGTAAGATTTCACATGCATATTTTTTTTTATTGTTAGAAGAGCTACACTCTTAAACCATGTTTATAGTATTGCTTAGTCTTGGAATAAAAGCCCAGGATATAGAGACAAATGGTGTGTAATAACCTGGCTAGAGTGCCTGGGTGACTCAAAGGCTTTTCCAAATGGAGTACTTTGGGGTTGGTTCTTAGTCATGGAGTGGTTTCGGTGGGAGGTGTCTAGTGCTGTTGCAAGGAACTGGATGTTGAGGTGGGATTGTATTGAGAGGATCTTGGTTTCATTGTGTAGGTGTTGGGCATTTGATGTTGTGAGCAGCCAGTGATTGATCCACATGCTCTATTTTGTGTGGTTTTGCAGGTTTGTTTTCTTAGCTTTTTAGAGGGTGGAAGAAATAAATGAAGCAACATCTAAGTGAACCAAAGAATTTTGTGTTTGAGTCAAGTATTATCTGATGGAAGCCATATGATATTACGTCCCATCAACATATTTGGCCTTGTTTGATTAGGTACCAAAGAAGAATGTATATAAGATTATAAAGTTGTATTAATGTTTCTGTATATCACAAACAAGTCCCTTTCATTTTTATTGTTAGTCATACCCCTCTTGCCCAAAACTAATGCTGTTTTTCCATTTAATTTAGGGTCATTGGTTGCAAACCACTACAACAAGATTGAAGACAAAGGATTAAAGGAAAGAAAAAAAAGTCGCATATATTTTATGAGAAATTCTAATAACTGGATCAAAAGCTATCTTATAAATTATTGTTTAGAACAAATTAGAGAGCGACAAGTTGATGGTTATCCCATTTCTGTACTTGATTTGGGATGTGGAAAAGGTGGTGATCTTCTCAAGTGGCAGAAGGTAAGACTTGTCCTTCATATAGTGCCATGAATAAAGCACTTTATGTTTGTATTTTTAGTGTTGTAGTAAGATTTGTTATAGTGCAGTGCTCAAGAGCTGTGGACATGGTACAAACACTCATTTGATTTTCTGGTTTTGCTTGTGTTCTATAGGATGCACACATTTTGTGTTTAACTGTTCAGTTGTTCTACCATACACAACCTGGTTGATTTCTTTGCCACAGAGGCCAGTGTCTTCATACTCAATTATGATTCTTAAGGTTTTGATTCAGAGACTGTATTCAGTCAGTGTCTGTCTATTTGTCTGTCTATTTATCTATCTCCTTATCTGTCTTTCTGTCTTATCTGTGTCTCTTGACACCCATTCCCTTCGAGAACTAACATAAGGGGATGGCCATGGCACAAGAGTCTTCATAACTGGTGAACTCCAGTGTTGCTTTTTAGTCTTTAGTGCCTCATGCTTAACAGGCCACTGGTACAGTGTTTCCAGAGGCTTTTGCCTTGTGTTCCTACCCACTATTTCAACCTAATGTGTCTACCTAATGATCCAACCTACTACTACCTAATGCTCCCATCTAATGTTCCTACCAACTACTTGTATCTGTTGCTCCTGCCATTTTGCTAAAATGCTGGGTTAGTGCATAGTGCTCATCACAGGGAAATCCAAAGTTAAGAAGAATGAGTTATGTGAGTGAAGTATTGTCAAGTGTATGTGTGACAAGGAGAGATTGTGAATTTGTGGACTGAATGGCCAGCAGTCCACGTGTGGGTGAGGTTTAAAGAAAATACTGCTACCTGGGTCAAAGGAGTGCAACTTGACAATTACTGAAGTCCTGGCTCACTTCGTAGCCATCACGAACCATCTTGATACCCAGGCAGGTAATACTGGTAATAAACCACCTTAGTCATGAACTTTAATTGGAATGCATACATATGAGCCTTTTTTTTTTCTGATAGAGAGCCTCAGGAAGGTGATTCTTAGGCTGATTGGTTTCCAAGGCTATGTGACTTTAGTAGACTTCAAGTGGGTAAAATAATCAGGGTGCAAGAGGCTATTGCAGAAGTGTCAGTTGAATTTGGGCAAAAGGTCTCTGCACTGCTTTATCTGCATTATATGGAATCTTAGGACTGAGCTCTTGCTATATGTTCAATGAGTCCTTAAAAAATTTCTAAACGCCCCATATTCTTTATGAGAATGGAAGGAAATTGATGCTCCTGGATACTCTTCATTTTGGATGGTAGAGCAGTATTAGTACTCCCCACTGAGCAAGTGCTCTCCCTGATGCTCATAGGGCTTTGCCTTCAGTAGAGAAAAGATTTTCTTCCTTCAGAACCTTCATAGTTTTTAAGCTAGCATTTGATGTAACATAGAGTGATGCTTGGTAAGTTGATTAATTTGTAAGATATGGGGAACACATTTAGTGCGGCAAGCATTTTGGGGTGTTTAGAGTGTATTTGGTTGTAAAGGTTTTCTCAGAATGTATGAAAAATATCTTTTATCATGATTGGATGATACATGAAATGTATTGATTAAAGTTTGTGCTTTTCAGTCATTATATAAATACTATATAACACCCACAAATCTTTTTATCTTCAGGGAAACATCCGACACCTCATATGTGCAGACATTGCTGAGACTTCTGTGGCGCAGTGTCAGGAGAGATATGATTTTGTGAGGAGGAGAGGCCGTGGGGGATTGTTTTCTGCAGAATTCATAGTTGCTGATTGCACCAAGGTAATAATGCTGCAATGTATCTTAGACTTAAGTCTTTAGATCAGATTTGTGCATTGGGGCAGGAAAAAAATGAGTATTTAGTATTTGCAAATTTAGAAAAGTTTGATTATAAGTTGATTTGTAAAGATAGGGCAGACTAACTCATTCTGCAACAAACATAAGACTTTACTTGCCATTAAGAATTTTCAAATGGAAATATTTCTTGTGAAAATGTAAATTATGCTATGAATTAGTGGTATGGAATAAGGATGAGTGTAATAAGGCTGTGTAATGTTATTGTAGTTGTTCATTGTATTTTTTTGGATTTGTCAGTATATAAAATGATGATTAGATGGGGTGAATGCAGTGAACAAGTGAACCATGGTGAAACAAAGTGGTAATAAGAACAGTTACTGTAAGCTGAATCAGTTGAGGGGTTAAAAAGATTTCTTTGATGATTTTTGGAAGAGGAGGATATTAAAAGTAAATTTGAGCAAAGTATTGTTCTTGTTTTTGAGGTAGAGTTGCAGTTCAGTATCAGTTTGAATGGGGAAGATTTAGAAGTTTGTAATTGGTTTTGGTATTTGGGAGTGAGTAAACATGATAGTAGGAATGTGGAGTTGAGAGTAGAATCTTTGCATTGCTGTGTATAAAAAGTTTGAATGATGGATAACTTGCTTTGTGTTGCTTGAATTAGGATATTAGACGGTGTAAAAAATGTGGCTTTATGTGATGTGAAGATGTAGGGATGAAAACCTTTTAAGATAAAGGACTCGGAGGAAATTATGCTTGTAATGAAGATGTTTGAGAGCATAGTTGTAGGTTCAAGAGTTATACTGAAAGAGATGGACAGATGAAGTGAATAGATTTTTAGACCTATTAGTATTCCAGCTGAGGATGCCAGATGGATGATTTTGATTGCATATTTTATGTAGTAAAGGCATGTTTTATATTCAGGTGGAAGTGTGGTGAAGAATTACAGTTAAATTATGTTAGTGTTCACTATAGCCTACTTGGCATAATATAGGAATATATAGGAGTGATCTGAGGGCCTGCATGGTTGTGACCTGCCTTTTTTGAATGGAATCAGCCAAAGATAAAACACAGATTGACTGATGGATGATGTAGATATCTGAGAATTTGGGTTAAAGAGAATAGGAGTTCTCATAGCCTCTTACTTTCATGCATATAATGACTACAGAGACATTTAAATGAAGACTAGACTTGTGATTGAAGTTATTCCTTGATTAGTTCTGCATTGACAATGATACGAGAGTTGTAGTGAAGAGAAAATATAATTCAGCATGATAGTGCTACTTGCTAGTCCTGCCATTATGGCTGGATCTCACTATAGGTCCTCATAAGTAGGTTTGCTGTCTTTGCTTTCTCTCTCTAATTTTATTTGTATTTCCTACCACATCTCTTGTCCTTCAAGTGTTAATATCTACCACATCTCATGTCTTTTAATTTATAATATTTTTTTTGTTTCAGAAAAAGTTAAAACCCCTTTATGAGAATCGCAACAAGCAAGTGGACCTAGTGTCATGTCAGTTTGCATTTCACTACTGCTTTGAAAGTCTTAATCAAGCAGAGACAATGCTTTGCAACATCTCTGAGAGTTTAAAGAGAGGCGGGTACTTCATTGCCACAATTCCTAATGCCTATGAAATTATGTAAGTAGTCTTTTCATCATAACGCAGTTTTTAGAAGTGTAAGAATTTATATGTAGTTCAAAAAGATGCCTGAATCCCTTTTTAGTTGGTTGATTTTTACCATTATAAATCCTGGTTGTCATACTTTTAGTATGAATTTTCTTTTTCATTTCTTTCAAACTATTCGCCGTTTCCCGCATTAGCAAGGTAGCGTTAAGAACAGAGGACTGGGCCTCTGAGGGAATATCCTCACCTGGCCCCCTTCTCTGTTCTTTTTTTTGGAAAATTAAAAAAAAACAAGAGGGGAGGATTTCCAGCCCCCCGCTCCCTCCCCTTTTAGTCGCCTTCTACGACATGCAGGGAATACGTGGGAAATATTCTTTCTCCCCTATCCCCAGGGATATATATATATATATATATATATATATATATATATATATATATATATATATATTTCTTTCATACTATTCGCCATTTCCCGCATTAGCGAGGTAGCGTTAAGAACAGAGGACTGGGCCTCTGAGGGAATATCCTCACCTGGCCCCCTTTGCTGTTCCTTCTTTTGGAAAAAAAAAAAAAAAATTGAGAGGGGAGGATTTCCAGCCCCCCGCTCCATATATATATATATATATATATATATATATATATATTATTATTAAAAAAGGGGGTGACTGTATTGTTGACTGGTTGGTAAGGTTATTTAATGTATGTATGACTCATGGTGAGGTGCCTGAGGATTGGCGGAATGCGTGCATAGTGCCATTGTACAAAGGCAAAGGGGATAAGAGTGAGTGCTCAAATTACAGAGGTATAAGTTTGTTGAGTATTCCTGGTAAATTATATGGGAGGGTATTGATCGAGAGGGTGAAGGCATGTACAGAGCATCAGATTGGGGAAGAGCAGTGCGGTTTCAGAAGTGGTAGAGGATGTGTGGATCAGGTGTTTGCTTTGAAGAATGTATGTGAGAAATACTTAGAAAAGCAAATGGATTTGTATGTAGCATTTATGGATCTGGAGAAGGCATATGATAGAGTTGATAGAGATGCTCTGTGGAGGGTATTAAGAATATATGGTGTGGGAGGCAAGTTGTTAGAAGCAGTGAAAAGTTTTTATCGAGGATGTAAGGCATGTGTACGTGTAGGAAGAGAGGAAAGTGATTGGTTCTCAGTGAATGTAGGTTTGCGGCAGGGGTGTGTGATGTCTCCATGGTTGTTTAATTTGTTTATGGATGGGGTTGTAAGGGAGGTAAATGCAAGAGTCCTGGAAAGAGGGGCAAGTATGAAGTCTGTTGGGGATGAGAGAGCTTGGGAAGTGAGTCAGTTGTTGTTCGCTGATGATACAGCGCTGGTGGCTGATTCATGTGAGAAACTGCAGAAGCTGGTGACTGAGTTTGGTAAAGTGTGTGGAAGAAGAAAGTTGAGAGTAAATGTGAATAAGAGCAAGGTTATTAGGTACAGTAGGGGTGAGGGTCAAGTCAATTGGGAGGTGAGTTTGAATGGAGAAAAACTGGAGGAAGTGAAGTGTTTTAGATATCTGGGAGTGGATCTGTCAGCGGATGGAACCATGGAAGCGGAAGTGGATCATAGGGTGGGGGAGGGGGCGAAAATTTTGGGAGCCTTGAAAAATGTGTGGAAGTCGAGAACATTATCTCGGAAAGCGAAAATGGGTATGTTTGAGGGAATAGTGGTTCCAACAATGTTGTATGGTTGCGAGGCGTGGGCTATGGATAGAGATGTGCGCAGGAGGATGGATGTGCTGGAAATGAGATGTTTGAGGACAATGTGTGGTGTGAGGTGGTTTGATCGAGTAAGTAACGTAAGGGTAAGAGAGATGTGTGGAAATAAAAAGAGCGTGGTTGAGAGAGCAGAAGAGGGTGTTTTGAAATGGTTTGGGCACATGGAGAGAATGAGTGAGGAGAGATTGACCAAGAGGATATATGTGTCGGAGGTGGAGGGAACGAGGAGAAGAGGGAGACCAAATTGGAGGTGGAAAGATGGAGTGAAAAAGATTTTGTGTGATCGGGGCCTGAACATGCAGGAGGGTGAAAGGAGGGCAAGGAATAGAGTGAATTGGAGTCATGTGGTATACAGGGGTTGACGTGCTGTCAGTGGATTGAATCAAGGCATGTGAAGCGTCTGGGGTAAACCATGGAAAGCTGTGTAGGTATGTATATTTGCGTGTGTGGACGTGTGTATGTACATGTGTATGTGGGGGGGGGTTGGGCCATTTCTTTCGTCTGTTTCCTTGCGCTACCTCGCAAACGCGGGAGACAGCGACAAAGTATAAAAAAAAAAAAAAAAAAAAAAAAATATATATATATACACACATACATACATATATATACATATCTTATAAATATTCACCATTTATGAATTTATAGAATAGAATTATCAGATTTATGTCACTCAGAAATGTATAGATTGAGATGCACTGGTAAAGAGAGAGAAAAAAGATATTTTTTCATTTTCAGTGAGAAACTGTTCTTTGGTATGGATGTTATTCAGAAATTTTAATGATGATTATAGTGATTCCCTCTTGGATAGAAGTAGTTTATATTTTTGTGACAGTAGGATGTAGTTATTTTTCATTCATATTTGATCCAGCTTTTAATAGAATAAGCAAATGCAATGGATTGACATTATTTCATACCCTTGGATTGCTTTTTTTTTCTATTTTCAGGTCAAGACTTAAAGCCAGTGACAGCAATACTTTTGGAAATGAAGTATATAGGATAGAGTTTCCCGAGGACCGACCAGATACTCCACAACTTTTTGGTGATCGTTATAACTTCTACCTGGAGGGAGCTGTAGACTGTCCGGAGTTTCTTGTCCACCCTCCAACTCTCGTAAAGTTAGTTATTGCAGAAGATGTATTCCTTTTAGAGGCATTTTCACCTTTTAGGCATTGACATACTGCTACTATTGATACTTTTATGGTTACATAGATATTAGAAATTGGATTATTATAAGCATGACTGCAGATCAGGAGTCAGTCTTTGTTTATCCTAATATTTAATTCTGTATCCAAAACAAAACTCAACAGAAATTTATGCTTTCACATATTGTAGAGTTAGTCTAATACTCTACTCATTGCATTTTTTTTGTAAATACTGACACCATGTTCATGCTTATTTTTTGTGGAAAATTTTTGTACTTTTCCCAGATTCAATAGGCCTTATTTCAATTTTTTGTTCTTTATGTTGTTCTCTCTCTTTTTACAGTAACTGATATGGCATTGGCAGAAAAATGCCTTAATTATTGTCAGCTCAGATGAATAGAAGATATGTTATTGGAGGGACACTGGGCAAAAGTTGGGAGAGCCTTCTCCAGATGGGTGGGGGTCACAACTGGAGTTTCCTAGTGTTGTGTTTTAGGACCATTACTCTCCTTAATCTATGTGAATGACTAGCCAGAAGGTGTAGACTTCTACATAAATATGTTTGCAGATGATACAGAGGCCATGAGGGAAGTTAAGCATGAGCAGCATTGCATATACTTATAAGGGGACCCAGAAAGATTCTGAAGTTGGGCTGATACATGGTTGATGAAATTCATCCTGAGCAAATGTAAGGTAATGGGGATGGGACATAGTGAAAGATCTCCTAATGATGATTCTCTAGCAGGAAGTAAGCATCAGGATTTTTTTTTTTCTTTTAGGGCTCCAGTCACAGACAAAAGTCCACATCAATGCTGGTCCTTAGTTGAAATATAGGGAGAATTATGAAAGGGAAAAAGAAAAGATATGGGAAAATATTTTTAAAATTTTGGAGGAAATGAGAAACCTGTTCTTTAACATGTCCCAAGTCATATTTATTGAGAAAGACATGAGAAGGTAGAGTTCCAAAGCTTTGACATGTAGTGAAAGAAGCAGTTTTCAAAGTGGCCCACCCTTGAGTTGTCAGTGGCCATACAGTAAACATGTGACGCAGCAGCTTGCCTAGTATTATGTGGTCTAGCTAGTGGTGGGGGCATACAAGCAGCTGGCTCTCAGGAGCAAAAACCAAATAAATCAGACTGCTTTCAACTCGACTCTGTCCATTAAGGATGCAGAACTGTGTGTGAGAAAGACTTAGGAGTCACCATTATCTGTAACCTGTGATCAGAATCCCTCAATAGGAGAAGAATTAAGGAGACAGCTGCCTTCTGGTAAATATTAGAATAGCTTTTAAGTATATGGATAAGGAAATATTTTGGAAGCTGTTGATAACTTGCATAACCAAAACTAGAATATGCTTCTCAGGTTTGGACACCACACCTAAGGAAACACAAGAATGTAATAGAAGTCTAGAGGAGGGCAACAAATATGGTATCAGAATTAAGAGGGCTGAGTTACAGGAAAAGGCTAGGGGCCTTATATTTGCCTACCTTGGAAGATTGGAGAGTGTGGAGATGACCTGGTCACAACTTTTATGTTTTAAAACAGATTGATGACAAAGATGCCTAATATGTTTCTGAGAGATGTAGGTGCACAGAAACCAGAGGACATAACATAGAATTAAATAAGAATTGTATGCATACAAGTATTCATATTTTTATTTCAGGTTGGCTAAAAAGTGGGGTCTTCAGGAGGTATGGAGTCGAGATTTTGCAACTATTTTCAAGGATGCATTAAAGGATCAAGAGTCTCAGCATCTTTTGTCTGTGATGAAGGTCCTTGAGGTATGTGTCCATAGATTAATATTTGTACACAGTAATTGTAGTAGGGTGACTCGGCCTTATATTCTCCATTATTGCAGCCACATATACTGCATATGTATGCTTGTTCATCCCATTTCTATGTATATCCCAACCATAATTCCAAAAGTATCACACATACCAATGGTTTAGATGTAACTTTATATCAACACACACCCCAATAATTTATAGGTCTTCCTGAAATGTACTTCCTTCTTACTTTGTGAGTGTTCACTTTGTGAAGATTCATTCTTTTTTTTTTTTTTTTTACCACCTCAAATATACTATGCATGGGATGGTTCATAAATGCATGGTTGAAGCCAAGATTTAGGCTTAATACCAGTCAAAAACACAAGGCCAGTCAAGCCCAATTTGCCTGATTGCTGTTGTCTTCAGAATATTCATTAAGCCCAATTTGGCTGATTGCTATTGTCTTCAGAATATTCGTTTGTTATGTATTGTTTCATAATTAATAATTTATAATGCAAATTTTTGCTTCTCCTTTTGCTAATGTATTTTCAGTTAGGTATTTCAGTGTTTTCATGGTGTCATTAGTTAATGAAATGAAAGATATGGCAAGACAGTTGCTGAGGTCTTACAGGGAGCAAACAATTGTAAGTGCATCTTGGTGATGCTTTTACAACATTTAAGGGAGGTAGCTGCCAAAGCATTTTGTTGTTGCCGTTTTTCCATGTGAGCAAACATGTACAAAATAAGTATTTTTTTTTCTAGTGAGGTAGCATCTGAAACCAAGCTTTTTAGGGGAAAAACTCTCTCTTTTCCTTCATAAGTGCTTTCCTTTAGAATTTGTTAATACTAGAGAGCAAGATTTCTAGCCCTCACTCCCACCTTTCTTAGTTGTTGTATTCTACATGAAGGAGATCCAAACTTATTCTAGTTGTCTTTCTCCTGTTATCATATATTTTCCATGATTTTTTTTTTGTATAAAAGAATTTTAATATATTCTATTTCAGTTTAGAAAGAAAAAGTTTTTTGAGCTGAAAAATACCGTGAACTATTACCCACGATTTTTAGTATTCTTCTCAGAAAAATAGATTTCCTTCAAAACCTCATAATAAGGGTTACTTCTCGTGCTGAACACAGATCTAGAGTTAAGATGTCGTTAGGTCAACTATATGACCATTTAGTAATCTCTTAAATGACAACAATTTTTAAGTATTATTTGTCCATTCGCATTGTATTTACTGGGCATGTATCGGTAACTAAGAGTATTATGATATATTTTCCATGATTATTTCAAGTATAGAAGAGTTTCAATATCTTATATTTCAAATTAGAGAGAAAAAGTTTTTTGAGCTGAAAAATACCCTGAAGTATTACCCACGATTTTTACTATTTTTCTCAGAAAAATATATTTCCTTCAGAACCTCATAATAAGGGTTATTTTTCATGCTGAACACAGATCTGGGGTTAAAATATCGTCAGTTCAACTATATGACCAATTAGTAATCTGTTAAATAACGGCAATTTTTAAGTATTATTTGACCGGTCAATTCGCATTGTATTTACTGGGCATGTATCAGTAACTAAGAGTATTATGATATATTTTCCATGATTATTTCTAGTATAGAAGAGTTTCAATATCTTATATTTCAATTTAGAGAGAAAAAGTTTTTTGAGCTGAAAAATACCCTGAAGTATTACCCACGATTTTTACTATTTTTCTCAGAAAAATAGATTTCCTTCAAAACCTCATAATAAGGGTTATTTTTCAAGCTGAACACAGATCTGGGGTTAAGATATCGTTAGGTCAACTATATGACCATTTAGTAATCGGTTAAATGACGTCAATTTTGAAGTATTATTTGACGGTTTGCATTGTATTTACTGGGCATGTATCGGTAACTAAGAGTATTATGATATATTTTCCATCATTATTTCTAGTATAGAAGAGTTTCAATATCTTATATTTCAATTTAGAGAGAAAAAGATTTTTGAGCTGAAAAATACCGTGAACTATTACCCACAATTTTTACTATTTTTCTCAAAAAAATAGATTTCCTTCAAAACGTTATAATTAGGGTTATTTTTCATGCTGAACACAGATCTGGGGTTAAAATATCGTTAGGTCAACTATATGACCATTTAGTAATCTGTTAAATGATGACAATTTTTCAGTATTATTTGTCCATTCACATTGTATTTACTGGGCAGGTATTGGTAACTAAGAGCATTATGATATATTTTCCATGATTATTTCTAGTATAGAAGAGTTTCAATATCTTATATTTCAATTTAGAGAAAAAAATTTTGAGCTGAAAAATACCCTGAACTATTACCCTTGATTTTTACTATTTTTCTCAGTAAAATAGATTTCCTTCAAAACCTCATAATAAGGGTTATTTTTCATGCTGAAAACAGATCTGGGGTTAAGATATCGTCAGTTCAACTATATGACCCTTTAGTAATCTATTAAATGACGGCAATTTTGAAGTATTATTTGACCTTTCGCATTGTATTGACTGGGCAAGTATCGGTAACTGAGAGTATTATGATATATTTTCCATGATTATTTCTAGTATAGAAGAGTTTCAATATCTTATATTTCAATTTAGAGAGAAAAGGTTTTTGAGCTGAAAAATACCCACGATTTTTACTATTTTTCTCACAAAAAATAGATTTCCTTCAAAACTTCGTAATATGGGTTATTTTACATGCTGAACACATATCTGGCGTTAAAATATCGTTAGGTCAACTATATGACCATTTAGTAATCTGTTAAATGACGAGAATTTTTAAGTATTATTTGACCATTCGCATTGTATTTACTGGGCATGCATCGGTAACTAAGAGTATTATGATATATTTTCCATTATTATTTCTAGTATAGAAGAGTTCTATATCCTATATTTCAATTTAGAGAGAAAAAGTTTTTTGAGCTGAAAAATACCCTGAAGTATTACCCACGATTTTTACTATTTTTCTCAGAAAAATATATTTCCTTGAAAACCTCATAACAAGGGTTGTTTTTCAAGAACACAGATCTGGGGTTAAAATATCGTTAGGTCAACGATATGACCATTTAGTAATCTCTTAAATGATGACAATATTGAAGTATTATTTGACCATTCGCATTGTATTTACTGGGCATGTATCGGTAACTAAGAGTATTATGATATATTTTCCATGATCATTTCTAGGCTAGAAGAGTTTCAATATCTTATATTTCAATTTAGAGAGAAAAAGTTTTTTGAGCTCAAAAATACCCTGAACTATTACCCACGATTTTTACTATTTTTCTTAGAAAAATAGATTTCTGTCAAAACCTCATAATAAGGGTTATTTTTCATGCCGAACACAGATCTGGGGTTAAAATATCGTTAGGTCAACTATATGACCATTTAGTAATCTGTTAAATGACGACAATTTTTCAGTATTATTTGTCCATTCACATTGTATTTACTGGGCAGGTATCGGTAACTAAGAGCATTATGATATATTTTCCATGATTATTTCTAGTATAGAAGAGTTTCAGTATCTTATATTTCAATTTAGAGAGAAAAATTTTGAGCTGAAAAGTACCCTGATTTTTGCTATTTTTCTCAGTGAAATAGATTTCCTTCAAAACCTCAAAATAAGGGTTATTTTTCATGCTGAAAACAGATCTGGGGTTAAGATATCGTCAGTTCAACTATATGACCCTTTAGTAATCTATTAAATGACGGCAATTTTGAAGTATTATTTGACCTTTCGCATTGTATTTACTGGGCAAGTATCGGTAACTAAGAGTATTATGATATATTTTCCATGATTATTTCTAGTATAGAAGAGTTTCAATATCTTATATTTCAATTTAGAGAGAAAAAGTTTTTTGAGCTGAAAAATACCCACGATTTTTACTATTTTTCTCACAAAAAATAGATTTCCTTCAAACCTTCGTAATATGGGTTATTTTTCATGCTGAACACAGATCTGGCGTTAAAATATCGTTAGGTCAACTATATGACCATTTAGTAATCTGTTAAATTACGAGAATTTTTAAGTATTATTTGACCATTCGCATTGTATTTACTGGGCATGCATCGGTAACTAAGAGTATTATGATATATTTTCCATGATTATTTCTAGTATAGAAGAGTTTTTATATCCTATATTTCAATTTAGAGAGAAAAAGTTTTTTGAGCTGAAAAATACCCTGAACTATTACCCACGATTTTTACTATTTTTCTTAGAAAAATAGATTTCCTTCAAAACCTCATAATAAGGGTTATTTTTCATGCTGAACACAGATCTGGGGTTAAAATATCGTTAGGTCAACTATATGACCATTTAGTAATCTTTTAAATTACGACAATTTTTAAGTATTATTTGACCATTCGCATTGTATTTACTGGGCATCTATCGGTAACTAACAGTATTATGATATATTTTCCATGATTATTTCTAGTATAGAAGAGTGTCAATATCTTATATTTCAAATTAGAGAGAAAAAGTTTTTTGAGCTGAAAAATACCCACGATTTTTACTATTTTTCTTAGAAAAATATATTTCCTTCAAAACCTCATAGTAAGGGTTATTTTTTATGCTGAACACAGATCTGGGGTTAAAATATCGTCAATTCAACTATATGACCATTTAGTAGTCTCTTAAATGATGACAATTTTTAAGTATTATTTGACCATTCGCATGGTATTTCCTGGGCATGTATCGGTAACTCAGAATATTATGACATATTTTCCATGATTATTTCTAGTATAGAAAAGTTTCAATATCTTATATTTCAATTTAGAGAGAAAAAGTTTTTTGAGCTGAAAAATACCCTGAACTATTACCCTCGATTTTTACTATTTTTCTCGGAAAAATAGATTTCCTTCAAAACCTCATAATAAGGGTTATTTTTCAAGCTGAACACAGATCTGGGGTTAAAATATCGTTAGGTCAACTATATGACCATTTAGTAATCTGTTAAATGACGACAATTTTGAAGTGTTATTTGACCATTCGCATTGTATTTACTGGGCATATATCGGTAAGTAAGAGTATTATGATATATTTTCCATGATTATTTCTAGTATAGAAGAGTTTCAATATCTTATATTTCAATTTAGAGAGAAAAAGTTTTTTTAACTGAAGAATACCCTGAACTATTACCCACGATTTTTACTATTTTTCTCAAAAAAATAGATTGCCTTCAAAACCTCGTTATAAGGGTTATTTTTCATGCTGGACACAGTTCTGGTGTTAAAATATCGTGAGGTCAACTATATGACCATTTAGTAATCTGTTAAATGACGACGATTTTTAAGTATTATTTGACCGTTCGCATTGCATTTCCTGGGCATGTATCGGTAACTAAGAGTATTATGATAAATTTTCCATGACTATTTCTAGTATAGAAGAGTTTCAATATCTTATATTTCAATTTAGAGAGAAAAAGTTTTTTGAGCTGAAAAATACCCTGAAGTATTACCCACGATTTTTACTATTTTTCTCAGAAAAATAGATTTCCTTCAAAACCTCATAATAAGGGTTATTTTTCATGCTGAATGCAGATCTGGGGTTAAAATATCGTTAGGTCAACTTTATGACCATTTAGTAATCTGTTAAATGACGACAATTTTTAAGTATTATTTGACCATTCGCATTGTATTTACTGGGCATCTATCGGTAACTATGAGTATTATGATATATTTTCCATGACTATTTCTAGTATAGAAGAGTTTCAATATCTTGTATTTCAAATTAGAGAGAAAAAGTTTTTTGAGCTGAAAAATACCCTGAAATATTACCCACGATTTTTACTATTTTTCTCAGAAAAATAGATTTCCTTCAGAACCTCATAATAAGGGTTATTTTTCATGCTGAACACAGATCTTGGGTTAAAATATCGTCAGTTCAACTATATGACAATTTAGTAATCTGTTAAATGACGACAATTTTTAAGTATTATTTGACCATTCGCATTGTATTTACTGGGCATCTATCTGTAATTAAGAGTATTATGACATATTTTCCATGATTATTTCTAGTATAGAAGAGTTTCAGTATCTTATATTTCAATTTAGAAAGAAAAAGTTTTATGAGCTGAAAAATACCCTGAAATATTACCCACGGTTTTTACTATTTTTCTCAGAAAAATAGATTTCCTTCAAAACCTCATTATAAGAGTTATTTTTCATGCTGAAAGCAGATCTGGGGTTAAAATATCGCTAGGTCAACTATATGACCATTTAGTAATCTGTTAAATGACAATTTTTAAGTTTTATTTGATCATTCTCATTGTATTTACTGGGGATGTATCGGTAACTAAGAGTATTATGATATATTTTCCATGATTATTTCTAGTATAGAAGAGTTTCAATATCTTATATTTCAATTTATAGAGAAAAAGTTTTTTTGAGCTGAAAAATGCCCTGAACTATTACCCACGATTTTTACTATTTTTCTCAAAAAAATAGATTTCCTTCAAAACCTCGTAATAACTGTTATTTTTCATGCTGGACACAGATCTGGGATTAAAATATCGTGAGGTCAACTATATGACCATTTAGTAATCTGTTAAATGACGACAATTTTTAAGTATTATTTGACCATTCACATTGTATTTACTGGGCATGTATCGGTAACTATGAGTATTATGATATATTTTCCATGACTATTTCTAGTGTAGAAGAGTTTCAATATTTTATATTTCAATTTAGAGAGAAAAAGTTTTTTGAGCTGAAAAATACCCTGAACTATTACCCACGGTTTTTACTATTTTTCTCAGAAAAATAGATTTCCTTCAAAATCTCATAATAAGGGTTGTTTTTCATGCTGAACACAGATCTGGGGTTAAAATATCGTTAGATCAACTTTGCGACCATGTAGTAATCTGTTAAGTGACGACAATTTTTAAATATTATTTGACCATTCGCATTGTATTTACTGTGCTTGTATCGGTAACTAAGAGTATTATGATATATATTCCATGATTATTTCTAGTATAGAAGAGTTTCAATATCTTATATTTCAATTTAGAGAGAAAAAGTTTTTTGAGCTGAAAAATACCCTGAACTATTACCCACGGTTTTTACTGTTTTTCTCAGAAAAATAGATTTCCTTCAAAACCTCATAATAAGGGTTGTTTTTCATGCTGAACACAGATCTGGGGTTAAAATATCGTTAGATCAACTTTGCGACCATGTAGTAATCTGTTAAGTGACGACAATTTTTAAATATTATTTGACCATTCGCATTGTATTTACTGTGCTTGTATCGGTAACTAAGAGTATTATGATATATATTCCATGATTATTTCTAGTATAGAAGAGTTTCAATATCTTATATTTCAATTTAGAGAGAAAAAGTTTTTTGAGCTGAAAAATACCCACGGTTTTTACTATTTTTCTCAGAAAAATAGATTTCCTTCAAAACCTCATAATAAGGGTTATTTTTCATGCTGAACACAGATATGGGGGTAAAATATCGTTATGTCATCTATATGACCATTTAGTAATCTGTCAAATGACGACAATTTTGAAGCATTATTTGACCATTCGCATTTTATTTACTGGGCATGTATCGGTAACAAAGAGTATTATGATATATTTTCCATGATTATTTCTAGTATAGAAGAGTTTCAATACGTTATATTTCAATTTAGAGAGAAAAAGTTTTTTCGAGCTGAAAAATACCCTGAACTATTACCCATGGTTTTTACTATTTTTCTCAGAAAAATAGATTTCCTTCAAAACCTCATAATAAGGGTTATTTTTCATGCTGAACACAGATCTGGGGTTAAAATATCGTTAGGTCAACTTTATGACCATTTAGTAATCTGTTAAATGACGACAATTTTTAAGTATTATTTGACCATTCGCATTGTATTTACTGAGCATCTATTGGTAACTATGAGTATTATGATATATTTTCCATGACTATTTCTAGTATAGAAGAGTTTCAATATCTTATATTTCAAATTAGAGAGAAAAGTTTTTTGAGCTGAAAAACACCCTGAACTATTACCCACGATTTTTACTATTTTTCTCAGAAAAATAGATTTCCTTCAAAACCTCATAATAAGTGTTATTTTTCATGCTGAACACAGATCTGGGGTTAAAATATCGTTAGGTCAACTATATGACCATTTAGTAATCTGTTAAATGACGACAATTTTTAAGTATTATTTGACCATTCACATTGTATTTACTGGGCATGTATCGGTAACTATGAGTATTATGATATATTTTCCATGACTATTTCTAGTATAGAAGAGTTTCAATATCTTATATTTCAATTTAGAGAGAAAAAGTTTTTTGAGCTGAAAAATACCCTGAACTATTACCCACGGTTTTTACTATTTTTCTCAGAAAAATAGATTTCCTTCAAAACCTCATAATAAGGGTTGTTTTTCATGCTGAACACAGATCTGGGGTTAAAATATCGTTAGATCAACTTTGCGACCATGTAGTAATCTGTTAAGTGACGACAATTTTTAAATATTATTTGACCATTCGCATTGTATTTACTGTGCTTGTATCGGTAACTAAGAGTAGTATGATATATATTCCATGATTATTTCTAGTATAGAAGAGTTTCAATATCTTATATTTCAATTTAGAGAGAAAAAGTTTTTTGAGCTGAAAAATACCCTGAACTATTACCCACGGTTTTTACTATTTTTCTCAGAAAAATAGATTTCCTTCAGAACCTCATAATAAGGGTTATTTTTCATGCTGAACACAGATATGGGGGTAAAATATCGTTATGTCATCTATATGACCATTTAGTAATCTGTCAAATGACGACAATTTTGAAGCATTATTTGACCATTCGCATTTTATTTACTGGGCATGTATCGGTAACTAAGAGTATTATGATATATTTTCCATGATTATTTATTATGATATATTTTCCATGACTATTTCTAGTATAGAAGAGTTTCAATACGTTATATTTCAATTTAGAGAGAAAAAGTTTTTTCGAGCTGAAAAATACCCTGAACTATTACTCATGGTTTTTACTATTTTTCTCAGAAAAAAAGATTTCCTTCAAAACCTCATAATAAGGGTTATTTTTCATGCTTAACACAGATCTGGGGTTAAAATATCGTTAGGTCAACTTTATGACCATTTAGTAATCTGTTAAATGACGACAATTTTTAAGTATTATTTGACCATTCGCATTGTATTTACTGAGCATCTATTGGTAACTAAGAGTATTATGATATATTTTCCATGATTATTTCTAGTATAGAAGAGTTTCAATATCTTATATATTATTTTAGAGAGAAAACGTTTTTTGAGCTAAAAAATACCCTGAAATCTTACGAAAGATTTTTACTATTTTTCTCAGAAAAATTGATTTCCTTCAAAACCTCATAATAAGGGTTATTTTTCATGCTGAACACAGATCTGGGCTTAAAATATCGTTAGGTCAACTATATGACCATTTAGTAATCTGTTAAATGATGACAATTTTGTAGTATTATTTGACCATACGCATTGTATTTACTGGGCATCTATCGGTAACTAAGAGTATTATGATATATTTTCCATGATTATTTCTAGTATAGAAGAGTTTCAATTTCTTATATTTCAATGTAGAAAGAAAAAGTTTTTTGAGCTGAAGAATACCCTGAACTATTACCCACGATTTTTACTATTTTTCTTAGAAAAATAGATTTCTTCAAAACCTCATAATAAGGGTTATTTTTCATGCTGAACACAGATCTGGGGTTAAAATATCTGGGTCTTCAGGAGGTATGGAGTCGAGATTTTGCAACTATTTTCAAGGATACATTAAAGGATCAAGAGTCTCAGCATCTTTTGTCTGTTATGAAGGTCCTTGAGGCATGTGTTCATAGATTAATATTTGTACACAGTAATTGTAGTAGGGTGACTCGGCCTTATATTTTCCATTATTGCAGCCACATATACTGCATATGTATGCTTGTTCATCCCATTTCTATGTATATCCCAACCATAATTCCAAAAGTATCACACATACCAATGGTTTAGATGTAACTTTATATCAATACACACCCCAATAATTTATAGGTCTTCCTGAAGTGTACTTACTTCTTACTTTGTGAGTGTTCACTTTGTGAAGATTCATTCTTTTTTTTTTTTTTTTACCACCTCAAATATACTATGCATGGGGATGGTTCATAAATGCATGGTTGAAGCCAAGATTTAGGCTTAATACCAATCAAAAACACAAGGCCAGTCAAGCCCAATTTGGCTGATTGCTGTTGTCTTCAGAATATTCATTAAGCCCAATTTGGCTGATTGTTATTGTCTTCAGAATATTCGTTATTTATGTATTGTTTCATGATTAATAATTTATAATGCAAAATTTTGCTTCTCCTTTTGCTAATGTATTTTCAGTTAGGTATTTCAGTGTTTTCATGGTGTCATTAGTTAATGAAATGAAAGATATGGCAAGACAGTTGCTGAGGCCTTACAGGGAGCAAACAATTGTAAGTGCATCTTGGTGATGCTTTTACAACATTTAAGGGAGGTAGCTGCCAAAGCATTTTGTTGTTGCCGTTTTTCCATGTGAGCAAACATGTACAAAATAAGTATTTTTTTTTTTCTAGTGAGGTAGCATCTGAAACCAAGCTTTTTAGGGGAAAAACTCTCTCTTTTCCTTCATAAGTGCTTTCCTTTAGAATTTGTTAATACTAGAGAGCAAGATTTCTAGCCCTCACTCCCACCTTTCTTAGTTGTTGTATTCTACATGAAGGAGATCCAAACTTATTCTAGTTGTCTTTCTCCTGTATCCTGAGGGATAAAAAAACTGTCAGTAAATAAGATAAACAACATCATTTACAGTACACTTACCAAAATTTGATTGTTTAATGGTAGAATAATAGTACTGTTTGTGTTGGTGGGAAAAAATGATACACAGGGGCTACAATATTGTGTGAACTAGTCCTGTTTATTGGTTACTTCTTTCATTCCTCCTTTATAATGACATAATATTATATTTTGAATCATGATGTATATTCTTAGCTTGTGCTTGCATTTGAACTTAATTTTTGCACTGATATGTCTTATTGTTTCATTGTTTGCCTCCACAGAATTATCCGGTTGAAAAGCAGTCAACAGATACTGAAGGAGAATATAGTTATGCGCAGGAACAATTGAACAAGGAAGATGGTGTTGACTGTGTTAGGACCCTTTCAAAATCAGAGTGGGAAGCACTTTGTAAGTTCACAAATATACATCTGTTTAAGTTTTATTGTATTGTTTATTTAATTCTGATACTGCAGTGGGTGACACACTGAATTTTCCCAAGACCATGTAGCAAGTGAGAAAAGATTTAGCTGTAATACTTGCTGGTTTTACTGTTGTTTATCTGAATTACTAACTGATTGTTTTCATGAGAAAGAAAATGAAAAAAGATAAATCCCTGTATACTAAATAAATAAGGTTGCCTTGCCAAGGGTCTGCACAAAGGAAGTAGGGAAGCAAAGTAAATCAGATAGAAGAAGCAAAGGAAAGTAAAGGATAGAATGGAAACAGTTGTCTTGGAAGGGTAGCATGGAGCTTGAAAGTTTGTTGCAAACTATCCAATGAGTCATGTCACAGAAAGAATGAAGGAAAGAAGATTGTAGGTCCATTATTTCTAACATTGGTCACTGAGGCTGTTTATGTTTAAAGACATGTAAACCTTTTCCCCACATCAGCCTAGTGTTGCATATGCAGAGATCCCCAAGTGTTTTTGTAGTCAACAATGTCCAGTTATTCTAGTATCAAATTATTATTATTATTATTATTATTATTATTATTATTATTATTATTATTGTTATTCCCTTTTTAGAAATTGAAATACAAGGATGGGAGGGTTTCCAGCCCCCTGCTCCTACCCCTTTTAGTTGCCTTCTACGACACGTGGGGAATACATGGGAAGTATTCTTTCTCTCCTATCCCCAGGGAATAGAGTGAATTGGAATGATGTGGTATACCGAGGTCAATGTGCTGTCAGTGGACTGAACCAAGGCATGTGAAGCGTCTGGGGGTAAACCATGGAAAGGTCTATGGGGCTTGGATGTAGATAGGGAGCTGTGGTTTCAGTGCACTACAAGTGACAGCTAGAGACTGTGAACGAATGTGGCCTTTTTTGTCTGTTTTCCTGGCGCTACCTTGCTGAAGCGGGGTAGCATTGCTGCTTCCTGTGGGGTGGGTGGGGGGGGACAGGAATGGATGAAGGTAAGCTAGTATGAATATGTACACGTGTATGTATGTATATTTCTGTGTATTTGTATGTACATGTTGATATGTATATTTATGGGCATTTATATATATATACATGTATATGATTGGATGGGCTATTCTTTGTCTGTTTCCTAGCGCTACCTCGCTGATGTGGGAAACAGTGATTACGCATGATAAAAAAGGTAAAATAGTATTGTCTTCTTGTTTTGTTTCATTAGTTTTCTTTAGCCATATTATTTGTTATTGTGGTTTTGCGTCATTTATTTGTATCCATTGTATTTGCTAGTGTAAAAATTCACAGTTTTCATCTTTTTCAGGTTTATACCAAGCATGTGTCTTCAGGAAAATCTCATGAATAGTGATAGAATATGTTAATGACTGGCAAGAAAATTTGTAAGCATAATATTTTATTTAATGAAGAGGGTTGTTTCCACTTAAGTACATTAGTTGTGTTTAAGTGCTTCACGCTTGAGTTGTCTGTCAACAAGAGGTGTAATGACCATATGTAAGGTGAATAAAATTTATTCATAGAGGTAAATCTTTTTATCCTGCATGCTTTCTAAAACTATACAATAATGTGGTTCACAAGGTTCACCATCCTGTATGTATTCCCAAACTGTACAGTAGTGTGGTTCATGTAGAACTTTCTCAATCAGCAATGATGCTTTGCAATCATACTTACTGTCTTATCACTCTTGACTCTGCTTTTACTTTACCTGTTCCTATATCCTGCACCTATTCCTAGTAACTGCAGAAGAAACAAGAAATAATCACACTTTTCATACATTTATTTCCTAAAGTATGAACATAAACACAATCAGTAAAAACATTATGAATATACTTTTTTCTGCAGGTTAGCACTCTACAAATCAATGCTTTTGAGTGTCAACAGCTTTGGGTAACAGATATACTTATGGTAGGCCAATCAAAATTAGGATAGCCAAGAAAAAGATATTACTTCTACCAGAGCCCTTAGATTTTGCTCAGAGATTATGTTTCTGGTTTTTTTTTAAGGGAAAGAAAACTAGCTCACCTTGCTTTCTGACTAGTATTACTTTACTAGTTTTTGAAACAATAAATGCAAATATGCGTAAAGTGCCTTATCCAATGAGTTAATGGATGGAAGTTCCTTAAATTTCCCCATTTATCACCTCTTGATGGAGCCTTATGGACATCAGAATGAGCACCTGCTTGCTGGGGGCCTAAAACACTACTTAACCCCAAGGTAGGGTGTATTACTGAGAGTTTATCTATGTCAATCACCATAATTGCTTGTTCACAGAGACTTGGCAACTATGCATCGACCTTCCCAAGTCTGTTATATTACTGGCATGGTGATGAGGTGATGCATCTTGGCCTTTGGCTCTCATCTCTTGCTCACAATTATGCAGTGCTGACCCTGTGACCGTTGTTTTGTGGATGGTCGTATACACAGAGCATAAAAATTTCTTGGAGAAAGAAAGGAATTGTGTGATATTTATGGATCTAAAAAAAGGAATTGCATGATGTTTATGGATCTGGAGAATGCATATGACAGAGTTGCCTTGTTGAGGGTGCTACAGATACATAGTGTGAAAGGAAAACTGCTAGAAGGAGTGAGGAATTTTTGTCGAGAGAGTAAAGAGTATGTGCAAGCAGTAATGAAAGGTGAGTGGCACCAGGTGAAGATGGGGTTGTATCAAGGGTGTTCAATATCACTATGGCTGTTTAATCTGAGGGAGGTGAACACCAGGGTTTAGGAGAGTGGCAGGTTTACAGTATGTGGATTGGCTGGTGGAAGCCTCTAGAGATACTACAAAAGTTGGTGTCTGAGTTTGTGAGAGTGTGTGACAGGAGGGAGTACAGAGTTACTGTGAATAAAAGTAAGTTTATTAAGGTCAGCAGGGGGGGTGAAGAAATATGTGGGTTTATTTGTGTTTGACTAGAGATTAATGTTAGTGCACTATTGTGTGGTATGCAAATTTGTTATAATTGTTTTTGAGGGTAAGGAAAATTAAGCAGGAGAGGCTTTGTTTAAAATGGAGAGGATGAATTGTTTCTAGCGGATGTAACTGGATTCTTTTTCCCTGTTCAAATATGGTGCATTTTGTGCTTTTAGTTTGTGTGTTGCTATAATGTTGATGTTATGGATGTGAGGAGTGAATACCATGAAACGCAGAGAATGGTTGATGTTTTGTTCAGTGTGAATTATATATATGCGGTACTGATTCATAAGTTTAAAATGGAGAGGATGAATTGTTTCTAGCGGATGTAACTGGATTCTTTTTCCCCGTTCAAATATGGTGCATTTTGTGCTTTTAGTTTGTGTGTTGCTATAATGTTGATGTTATGGATGTGAGGAGTGAATACCATGAAACGCAGAGAATGGTTGATGTTTTGTTCAGTGTGAATTATATATATGCGGTACTGATTCATAAGTTAGTGATAATGAATATTATTTCTACTAGGAGACTGGAAATTTAGTACTAACTTGGAGTCCTCCTGGTAATTCGCAACAACTAACATTTAATTTCTTCCAATTACTGCACTGTGCTTTTTCGATGCCCTTCTTGCACCTATCATAGCGCTCATCAGTCTATACAATGTAAAAATAATACGCCCTTACTGGATCTGAATATATGTGTTAACCAATCTGCAACTAAGAACTAAAACTAGTGTCTTCATGTATTGGACTGAAATACAGTAAATATTTCCATGGAAATGTATTTAGGTGAGCGCCACTTATTTAGGGGAAAACCTGTTTATGCACTTGCAAAAATGAAAATTATAAATTTTATGTTTAGATTGGGACTAAACATCCATATTTCACTTATCACCGAAACCCGTTTCGTAACCCTAAATGATGATAAGGGTTTATCAACCGACATATCACAAGTGTGTAGACTTCCATAATCTCACCTATCACAAATGATTGTGGATAAATAACCAAGGTTTCAAAAGTGAAAAGTCCATGACTTAATGAAGCCTAATGTGCTTACCGAATGTAATTACCTTTATGATATACTTGAATAGTATCACAAATCAGTGTGAAAAATCACGTTCTATTTAAGAATGTTAGTTTTTATCTGTAATTCAGAAGGCATTTGCAAAGCTATCTACTATTCATCTTTGGTCATTACTTGAGTTAATGTTCTTAGTGATACAACAGTTTAATAAGAGATTAAAGAAACTGTTTCTTCCTGATTAAAATATTGCTGATTATAACCCATAAGTCGCATCGTTTGCTTTCTTCCCAATATTTGAGTAATACCTCTAAAGTTAGTTGAGAAGTCATAAACTTAAAATCAATTCATCTATTTCTTGAACGTAAAATCAATTTAATTTCGGTAACACGAAATCATGAAAATGTAAACTCGATTAAAGATCATTACGATAACAATACGATCACCTCTTGGTTGAATATACAACATAGTTTGTCATAGCATTATAAAAACACTACAGGATCTCGTCTGAAATATATCTTTTTGTTATCTATTTTTTGTTTTATCATCTTATCAAAATTCGCTTATAGTATCTTTTTTGTACGCATGCTCCCTGAACCTTGAGTGTCAACAGTCAGTTGGGTTTTGTTTACATGTTTTGATCGTGGGTGACAGTGGATAAGATTGTTGTAATTGTAACCCAGCACAAGAACAAGGAAGACAGAACTAAATGCACCGTTATTCATGTTCAGTAATCAGAGGCCAAGGAAGACCGTTGACTCTACAAATGGATAATTATGATAAAAGGAGTTGAACAATAAATGCTTGTATTGGTCAAGGAAATGAACGCCTTCGCTCACTCAGGCGGAGCATATAGCAGTCTTACCACAGTGATTTGTGTAGCTTTGCAGTATACGTTAAAAAAACGCTGAAGGTAATTTTTTGTTCGTTAAAAGTCAAGTTTAGCTTTACTTAACTCATAGCTTTGGATACTTGAGTGATTTTGATTTGCATTAGTAGTGTATTGTTTAGACTATACAAGAATGGTTAGAGAGGCTCTGGCCTGTTAAGGGTGAGACATTAAAGGCTAATAAGTGGCACTGAGTTCATCAGTTATGGAGACTCTTTTGCCGTGGCCACTCTCTTGGGGGAGTTTCCTAAGGGAGTGGGCATTACAGCTAAAGATAGAATAGATAGCCTCCATCGAGCACTTGCACTGTCTTATTGTTCTTTTTTTACCATGCTTTTATAATCATATCTTGTGAAAGACCAAATGAATAGGTGAGAACTTGTGTTGCACATAAAGTGTAGCTTTCTTTGAAAGATAATCTCATCTATGCCAAACTATACTGAAATGGGTTTGAATAATGACTGTATATATGTGATCTTGTCTACCTGACCCGGGAATACTTTCTAGTGTTTTGTGTATGGCATTCAGCTTCCTTTGAGCTGAGTTGTATAATATTATTCAGAAGTCAGAATGATGAAATAAAGCTTGGTTATTTATTTAAGGTTATACGTTTATTTTTAGTCAGACTGTTATTAATGAATTAAAGTCTAGAAACTGAAAATATAGTTTCATTTTTATGGCTGAAGATAACTCTTACCAGTAAGTTGCATTGTCCCATTAAGACCATTGTTTGATATACTTTTCTTATTATTTCAGATGTATGGCTGTGGTTCTTGCATACGGCTTCTCCATGGGGCTATTGTCTTTCTGCTGGGAGTGTGTCCATTAGCTGGGTGAGTTGATCTTGCTCTATACAGAGCTTGTATACCTTCTAATAATTGATTTACCTCAGCATTACACATCTTTATGAAATGATCATGTTCTATAAGGCTATGATTTTTATGTTTCCTTGATATTCATATTGTGAATATTCAGACAAAATAGTTTAGGACTGTATGCAGACAAAATAGTTTATAACTGTATGAATGAGCACATGACTGGCACTAACTAGAGATGGAAGCATGATGTCCACTTTTCACATTTCCTTCATTACTTAGCTCTTTGATTAATGGGTCAAACCAGTTAGTGGAATAAGCAGGATTGTTCTCCAGTGAAGCTGCGAACTTTGTCGAATTATAAGACTGAAAAATATATAAACTTAATGACAACTCACACTCTCTGTTTCCTAATACTTCACTCCCATGTTCCTCATACCCATCTTCCTGTTATATTCTTCATCCATTTAAAATCTTGTTCTTACTCTTTACTTTAATAGCCTTCAACTCCACTGTACTTTCACCTTGCATAAGTGCACATGCCATTAATGCTTCACATTCTCTTTCAACACTACCCTTATGCCTTTCTCTTCCTTACAGCTCTACCCCTTCATAATGCCTGTAATAACTACACGCAGTACCAACACCAGTCTTCCCTCTCACAGTCCTTACTCCATACCATTCACATTTAAGTATCACTTCCTTGCACTGAATGCCTTTTCATAGCCTTTGATTCTTCTTGTGCTTCAGCCCTGTATATCTGTCACCTCCCCACACCTGCCACTTCTCCATCCCCTTCACCTCTACAGGCTTGTCACTTCCTTAACTCTTGTCACCAGACTGTGACTTCTCTTTGCATGACATCTCTTCTTTATGTCCAAAATTACAGCTTCTCTCTACCTGACATCACTTATGTTCCAAGTCATAGCTTCTGTACGTGATATTCCTTTACGTGTCCCAAACCATTGCTTCTGTCTGCACGGTATCCCTTCTTGTGTTGCAGACCATTGCTTTTCTCTACCTGACATACCTTTTCATGACCTGGACTATAGTTTCTCTTCTGACATCCCTTCTCATTTGCTAGAACTTCTCTCTCCTTGACATCCTGTCTTCTGCCTCCATACCATTGTTTCTCACTACTTACCATTTCTTTCTTTTCTTCTTATCCTTTATTTATCTCTTAGATTTCCATCATATCACATATTTATCTCATCATTTTTGACCATCCTTCCCCTTCACCTAAACATTTCTTCACATCCAGCTTTCCCTTTCCCTGCCCACCTTGCCTTCCATCCCATAAGTCCTCAGGATACAGCTTGCTCAGGCACTGAACTAGAAGACAGAAAGATTGGCTGCCATTTCTTGACATATGGTTCTTTAGAGTTGTTAATCCAGTTTGTATGAGGTTTTATTGCTGAATAGTTAGATGATGATAAACATAGGATACAGCCACAGGATTTGTATGTAGTGACTTTATATTACTACTTTTCTATGTAGCTCACCTTTGAAGCTTCTTCAAGTTAGAATGCTGTACATATATGATAAACTGGAGAGTTTTCAGAATATTTTTTTCTAATGAACATTTTATGTCACTCATTGCATGGAACATTCATAGAACTAATTCTATCATCGTCATCAATAGTTATCTAAAGAATGTTTATTTGTGTATGGATGGAAGGGATGTGTGTAATTCATGTTTGAAGAAATAAGCACTTTGCAATTCAGTATTTTATTAAAAAAATTACAATACAGTGCATGTTACAAGGGAGGAATGCCTCAGTAGCTCTTAACCTACAAATAAATATATAATGATTTGGTCTAAGGCATGGCAAGTCATCCAGTCGAATAGAATTGGTTGTGGAGATGGATCCCTTGAGGTCTTTCATATGAATTGAACCTTGGGATTACCAACCAATTGATAATACTGCAGTGATTAATTACTTGGCAGATGTAGAGTGTGGGTGATGTGTGACCTGGCATCCACATCACCACCTGACACGTCATATGGACTCAGGTGTATTGATGGGGTACACTTAGATTTATGACAGTGTTGTTGATGGTTGTTCTATGCTGGAGGTGTGTCTGCTGCATTGTGTGATGTTTTGGGTAAGCTGGAGTTAAGGAGGTGGGATTAGTAGTGTTGATGGCCATAGTAGGAGTGCGTGTTCACGAACTGAGTTGAGTCTCCAATCTTTGGGGCCTTGACGGATAAGTTAGTGTCGCCCACTTTGTAAACCTTTGTTACATCTGCTAGCAGGAAGATATCAAAGAGAGGGTTCCTTTCCTCATTGTAGGTATGACCATGAGCATCATATCCTCCATAGGCATAGTGGCCATGGTGGTCCTTGTGGTGATGGTCATAGGGCAGTTCGGCATATGAGCTGCGATCTAATGGTTTGGTGTGGTCTATGGTGGGTGTAGGACTTGGTGGGACTGCCACTCTGAGGCTGTCTCCAAGTTGTTGCTGGAGCTTCTGCAGGACTTTAGGGGACAGGGTGGTCAGGAGCACAGGAGGTATTTTTGGCATAACAGTGGTGGCTGCACTTTTAATATCTAATCTCTCCACTGGGCCTGTGTCCATTCTAGCTGTGGCTGTTGAAAGAGTTCGACGCTGCGCTTCTTGGGGTATGAACTTGGGAACATTGTTAATCTGTCTCCTCAGAGCTTCTTGTACTGCAGGAGAAAGTGTATGTAGAATGGGTGGGAGAGGGTCATTATTATCTCTTGAAGATGCCTGGACTGGCTTTTCGAGCTTCTTCGTTGGATGTGTAGAAGCTTGTGTTTGCTGGAAATGAATGGGTTTAGGAAGAGGGATAGTTGTTTCACTTAAAACATTATCCCTAGTACGTTGGCCCTGTTGCTGCAACACCAGCTTGATTTGCTGGTGCTCAGGTTCCTGAGGCAGTGTGGCCTGTTGCCCAGCTGCCTGACCAGTCAGTCGGGATAGCAGACTGGACAGGATGGTGCCCACACCACCAATTGAAGTTTGTGCCACAGGTTGCGCTGCTTGTTTAACAGGATAAACACTGGATGGGGAAAGTATATACTGTACATTTGACTCTCTCACAGGATTTCCACGAATTTGGTGCCGACTATTCACACCTGCAGGATAATGCTCAGTATAGCTTGCTATAGGTCGGGGCACCTTGGGTGGATCTGAAGTAGGCTGGTTGGCTGTATTAGTTGGTGTGGACAGGATGTCTTGACCTCTATGTGACTTTTGTTTGTCTCTGTCGCTTGGTAGGTGTTTGGTGTCTGTGTCCTGTGCTCCCTGTCTTGGTGGTAATATGCCCTGAAGGTTGACTGGATTACTTGAGTTGGGGATGATGTGGATGTTACTGTTCTCATCTGTGCTTGATAGTGACCCCTGGGGGTCCAGACCAATAGAACCTTTGTGAGTGACGATGTTCTCACGTGTGACAGTGGGCGTCAGAATCACAGCTGGTTGGGATGAGTTTTGGGATGAAGTAGTCGAAGCTGGTGTTGGAGATGGCTTTACTAATGAGGAAGGGGTTTCCCTATCTGTTTCGGCAAAGAGCAGGTCATTTACACTGTTGCTGTTGAGCTTCGTCAGGGAGGCCAGAATATCTTGAAGAGTGACGACTTGTATCACCCCATGCTCATCCTGCACTATGTACTTGTCATCAGCAGCATCACTGGTAATCTCGATGGGGCCCTTGTGCTGTTCCGGCAGCAGCAGGTTCTCATTATTTTTCTTTTTGATGCCTAGCACGATGGGCACTGCCGCAGGTGTACTCCTCACCACCGCTGGGGAAGGCTGAGGGGGTAGAGCCCACCGAGTTGATCTCTCAGAAGCAACACCTTGGTCAGGAGACAGCAAAAGATTAGTCAGTGTTTGTTCATCAAGATGACTTAGGGAAGTGACAATGTCGTTGATACTGACAATTTGCTGCTGTCCTTGCTCATCTGTTACAAGGAGCAGTTCATCATTTTCAGGAGAAGCCTGTCGTATGACGGCAGGCTGACTATCATCCTGTGCTGGCGGAGTGTTGGCGGCCTGGGAGTCATACTGGGTCGTGTATGCGGTCCACTCCTGCAGGTCCTGCACAATGTGATCGTCGATGGTTTTGAAAACAGCTTCGATGAGTGTTGGGCGCCGGGTGGTTGTGCCACGCACTGGCCTTCCGCCCTGTGCTCGACTTCGAGCATGATCCATGAATGTGTGGAAGAGGAAGTCGAGGGTGCGGCGTTCGGCTGTCTGAGTTGTTATTCCTTCTTCTTGTGGAACGGGTGGTGGTCTGTAGCCAGCGTCCTCTGTGTCCACGTAAACATAGTCGTGGTTGCTAAAAAAGTCTTCATCATAGTCACTGAAGTCGTTGGTGTCATTTCTCTTGGTGAATGAAGGTGAAGATGCGGCTTGTGAGACCAGGGGTCGAGTATCCATCACCTCTGCCCAAGTCAGTCCTCTTCCTTCCCCTTCCTTTGTCTGCACCACCCATGCCACCCATGTCGTCACTAGCACCTTCGTCCACATGTCTGCCGGAGAGAGTGTCATTGTTACCAAAGTGGGTAAAGACCCATAAGTGAGAATGCTCCTCTTAAATTTCTATAATGTATGTAGTACAGATACCCTCATCCTCCCGCACACTTCCACCAAATGTTAAAAAAAAAAAAAAATCGTCACATATATCCTTTCACTTGGGATCTGCACATGAGTGTCATTCTTATTGCTTCATCTACTGGCTCTCTTCATACATTCCTCATTTCATGTCTTAAAATTCGAGATGTTGAAACCTTTTGATCATTTTAAGAGACAGTTCTTTTGATTTATCTTCTGCATTTTGACTCACCATTCCCAAGATGCAGCCACATTGTCTCTCATACTCATTTCACTGTCTGCTTCTCACACCCGCTACAGATGCAGTCCATTGGCTCATGTGCATACTTATACCCTTCCCCTTACCCTTCAATCGTATTCAGTCTTTCATTTCTCCTTTCATTCCTTTTTTGAACATTCCCCCAGGATGCCTTCCTGAATTTCTGAGATATGTAAGCGTGCACCACATTCCCCCAAGTTGAATTCATTCGACGACATTGACGTATTTACACTGGTTTCGGTGCATAATACGTAACAGCTAGAGACGGTGGATGTGAGCGAATGAGGCCATTACGTCCGTTCCTGGGACTGTCTCGCTAACGCATAAAATGGCAAACACATATGAAAACAAAACAGAACAACCTTTTTCCCCCCCCCCTAACTGTCATTTGTTCATTTTCATATTTCCACCTGGGATCTCTTTCGCTTGCATCTTACAATTCTTCACCGATATCTAAACTTACATGAAGCATTTCTCTCTCTAATCTTGCAACACAAGCATACCAGCAATCTCCATTGTCCAGTCCCGTTTTCCTCGCTGAAGACATTCATACTTAACGGTACAAACCTTCTTAAATAAATTTATTAATATATATATATATATATATATATATATATATATATATATATATATTTGCGTGTGTGGACGTATGTATATACATGTGTATGGGCGTGGGTTGGGCCATTTCTTTCGTCCGTTTCCTTGCGCTACCTCGCAAACGCGGGAGACAGCGGAAAAAAAAATATATATATATATATATATATATATATATATATATATATATATATATATATATATATATATATATATATATATTCCATGTCTTTAACCACTCCTCCCACAGGGTGGATGAGATTCACACAACCCCTCACTTCACGCATATACACACATAAGTCTGATGTGCTGCACTGAACGTGCTCCTCCACACTGTGTAAAAGCTGCTCAAGTTTTCACTTTGCTCACAAAGTTGATGCGTCACCTGCGAGTGTCTACATTCACACCAATCCCACACGAGAAATGTCTTCATTTCCTCCTGACAACCATTGATGTATCTCAGACCATCTTCTTACTTCACTTGCAATATATATATATATATATATATATATATATATATATATATATATATATATATATATATACACACGTGTGTGTGTGTGTGTGTGTGTGTGTGTGTGTGTGTGACTGAAGAGGGAAAGAGGGCTGGAAATCTTATCCCCTTGGACCACTCCTTCGTAAAGTATGACGAGTTAAGTTAGGGCTTTTTTTTTTTTTTATTTATGGAGACGATTTCCAGCCTGCCGCTCCTGCCCTTCTTAGTTGCCTTTGCAACACGCAGATAACGTGGGCAGTATTCCTTCTTTCCTAATCATGTGTACCTGTGCGAATGTCTCTTTTATTTTGCCTTCTGCGTACCCGCTTGTGTAAACATGTGTTTTCATGTTGTGAGTTGACGTATGTACAATTGCATTGTTGTTTGTGATTACGGGGAGGGAGTTTTACGCTCGTGTTTCCCAGTCTTTTAAACTTTTATATATGTGCCATGTCTTTACTCATATATATGAATGCCCACACACCCCAACCAGCCCGAGGGGATAAGATGAACACCTGGGTTTGGTGTACGTCGGATGCCATGCCGAGGATTCGAACCCTTGCGGGTCCGACCCAAGCTGGCCTTTTGTTTACTCATGGTCAGGTACCCAACCAAAACGCTATTTGTCTTTATGTTTGTATGCATGTATTTGTTCCTTGTTTTTCTTTGTAGTCAGATATTTGTATAGTATGGCTAAGGAGTTCTACACTCTTTGGAGCCCATCTCTTGAAGTTTTCTTTATCTATGAAAATATTTTATCATAAAGAAGGGCCAATGCATAACATTAACCTCAGGAAACTGAAAGGATTTAAGATAAGGTTAGTTACATGCTGTGTAAGATAATTTTTTTCTTTGTTCTCGATATTTTTGTCTTTAGCCTCGTCTGAACTTAAAGTACACTTATTTTAAGTATGGAAATGGGGATTCTGTGTGATTAATTGTCGATAGGAACTTTACAGTTGGTGGTGGTGGTTCAAATAAAAACTGCTAGTGTTATTTTGTACTTAATATAGCTAACCTTTGCGGCGATGGGTTGTTGTTTGTAGGAGGGCTAATAAATCTGTAGCAATTCCAGGTTTATTTATTTTGGCTCCTAAGTAGTCTTGGTTCACTCTTGCTTCTGCTGGTTTGGTTTCGCTACCCTTGGTCGCCCTCTGGTGTCCCTGGGCACTGATCCCTTCCTTTTATAACCCCACTTCACCATGCACAGTTATTTCGTTTATCTCATCGTTTGTACGGAAATTTCTCTATTTCACAAATTGTATCTGTGTACATCTTGATAGCGAACGTGACAGTCACAGTTTACCTCAGAATAATATTATCACAGTCACAGCTTCGTTAATAAGGGCCCATAGACGTCTCATGGATTCGACTGAAGTACGATAAAAAAACTGCTTTGTGCGAGGGCGGTTAAACTTTGGGTGAAGACGCTGCGACCATCCTGGCGCAGAGTGACGCTCTACGAAGGTGGCTAGGTCGGGTGTCGGAGCACGGCCGAGCGTGGGGCCTCCTGGCGGTGGACTGAGTCTGTGCAGGAGTTCACGTCAGACCGGGTGTGTGGTGTTGGTGGACGAGCAGCTCTCCCTCCCGTGGAGTTGAAACATTAGTATCCCTCCTTCCCCCACTGGTGAAAGTCACCACTCGCACGTGTGTTTGCGTATTTTGTTTAGTCATATTATAGGGATGCTGTTCGGCCCTGCTGCGGCATCAGTAGTGCTCTCCCAACAGCCCAAGGCTCATCAACCATCACCGTTAAACTTATTTTCTTAGTTGTTTCCAGCGCTCTGTATAGTGTATTTTTTCCCCCAGTACCAAAGTTACTTGGTAATATTATTGTTTCCAGCGCTCTGTATAGTGTATTTTTTCCCAGTGCCAAAGTTACTATGGTAATATTATTGTTTCCAGCGCTCTGTATAGTGTATTTTTTCCCCAGTGCCAAAGTTACCTTGGTAATATTAGACTGGGAATACATATGATTTATGTGATTTAGAAAATTGATTCTCGATTAATGCTGAATTGTTGAGTTATAGATCGAAATAGATGATGTTTGAAAATTCCCAATAAATGTTAGCAAGACCTCTGCCAAGTCATTTAAAGCAGTTGTTAAAGCATTGACTGCTATAGCTTTAAGGTTTGCTGATGACCTGTAAGCTCTGTATGCGTTCGTCAAGTTGGGCTGTCAAGGATTTATTTTTGGGCTCTTCGGGCGAGTCCGAGTCAGACAGTCTGTTAGTTGTGATTAGGTTTTGTTAGGTAAGGATAATTCGGATATCGTTAGGAATGATGTATAGATTCCAGACTATTTTGTGCATACATGAGGAACACAGTGGTTGGCACACATACAGGGACACATTGAATCGGAAAGATGTGATATA
This sequence comes from Panulirus ornatus, assembly GCF_036320965.1. Taxonomy (NCBI): domain Eukaryota; kingdom Metazoa; phylum Arthropoda; class Malacostraca; order Decapoda; family Palinuridae; genus Panulirus; species Panulirus ornatus. The sequence continues at coordinate 7,990,419 of NC_092237.1, forward strand.
TTAGGGGCGACGTGCTGTCAGTGGACTGAACGAAGACATCACGTAAAGCGCCCGGGGGAAGCAATGGAAAGGTTTGTAAGGCTTGGTTGTGGATAGGGGGCTACGGTTTCGGTGTATTACACACGACATCTAGAGAATGGATGTGAGTGAATGCCGCCTTTCATCTGCTCCTGGCGTTACATCGCTTTCGTTATTATATGGGTGCGCCCATTGGTCATGAGTCAACGTTAAAGAAAAAAAAAATCGCTTTCTCCGCTTGTCATAACCACAATACTTATATAACCATACCTGATACTCTTCGTATGTGCACCCAGGCTATTCGGCAACTCGTTCCGTACAACAGATCTTCCGCCTTAGAATACGAACGAAAATGAATAAGCTGGGAACTCACTAGGCTGTTGTGAGGATTTGCAACATGCGGTGTCAGTGGATTGAGGTTGTTCTGGGTTTAGTTTATGACAGTGGGTATATGGATGGAGGAGGATAGTTTTGGATCGTGAGGTGAAGGTGAAGGGCAAGAGTGTAGGATACATAGCCTTGATCCACTGTTTTTTCCTCTCCCAACCTAAGCCGTGTCTACATACACCCTAGGAACTCTAAGTTGATTTACTGATACTCTGTGTCTTTTGTTCTTGACACCTCCGTCCTTCATGGCACTTGCTTCTCTCATTGGTATACCTTCCTTCCCTCTCTACCTCCGGCCTACCATCTACCGCTTCCTGGACCTTACATCTCTCTATCTCTTGATACCTACTGCCTATCACCACCTCTCTCCCTTCCCAATACCCCCAGGGTGCTTAACAGATGCCACCGCTCTTCCTTTCTGGCACATTCCCACTTCTTGCCTGGTTCCTCTCCAGTTTTCTCTGGTTCCTTTTCCCTCAATCTTTGCTTCGTCCAACATTCATGGCACCTCCTTCCCTGATTCCCCCCCCTCCCCCCTCACTCTTGCATTGAGTTTACTTCTCTATCCATTCTATCACATAGTTTTTCTCCCTTATTATCCTCCCCCTTTTGTTCTTCCTCATACCTCTTTTGAGTACTTCCACCCGCCCTTTTCTCCTACCAAGCCTCATTTACCCTCCCGATCCCTCTGCTGCCTCAATCCCCTTCAGAGCTACGTAGGGTGTTCATTCATCCTCCGTCACGCTTTTCCTGCCTCACCATCGTCTTACCACTGGTCAAGTGTTCCTCTTACCACCTCACCTCCAGGCGTAGAACTACTACTCTACACGACATAGCGTGACTGAATGACCAGATGGCGAGAAAGTTGCAGTGCATGGGACTCGAATGAGTGACGAAACTGCGTGTAATTACATATTTGTCACTGTAGGGGGTGTGGGGTTTTTACACTCGATGGAGCCCCATCTCTTGAACCATCTCTATTATTCCAACTTTTTAAACTTTTGTGTGCTGTCAACATTTACTGTTTCTTCAGTGGTACATTCATTCACTATTTTATACTTTCAAAGCATCCCTTTACATCTTTTCTAACAAGTTATATAATTATCGTCATTTTGTGCTCGCGTGGTTCTGTGTTGAATTTGGTAGCTATGATGTTTGTTTCCTCGCGGCGAACATGCCTGTGTATTGTCTGCAGCCTACCCGGGCTTTCCACATTAGTGTTGGTCCTGCGTTCTTTGGATTTGGGTTGTGCGTGTATGTCAGCGGCTAGTTTGCTGTGCATCTCATGCTCCTTCTGTGAGCGGTTGGGCAAAAGGATTACAGAAGTGGCCAAAAGGGTCTTTTGTCAGCTCCCAGTTGTTGCTCACCACTGGTCGCTGGCCTCCATCTTATTTCGGTGACACCGTTTCTGGCTTTTCTTTCTGTCTTGGAAAGCTGGGAATAACTGGATCTTGCAGTCTCTCTCAAGTCTCTTTCTTTTTTGGCAGTGTACTCTTTTTTTTTTTTTAGTCTTTGTATCGTTTCTTATGACACTTTCTTCTTTTTTTCTCTTCATGCACTTTCTCTCATTCCGTGTCTCTTTTCTCCACACTTTTTGTTTCGATTACTGTGCTAGAAGTAAGCTGTCTATCCTTCATCCCTTAGCTAGCAGCAGACGACTTAGAGACCACTAACTACCACCTCAGGTGTCACGTGAAAGATTTTAGGGACGAATTCGTCGGGGATGGCGTTCAACACTTGTTACCTATCTTTTGCAGGTCGTTCGGTTTGAGTTTTTATTTAAAGTTACGCATAACACTCCGTTTTTTTTTTTGTCTCAGTATTGTATTAATATTTTCACTTCGTAATGTAGGTTATTAGTTATCATTATTACCTATCAGTACCGTCGTGGACTCGCGAGTTATGTAAGTGTATTTAACATTGCACTGTGATGCGCAGTTGCAATACGTTTGCAAGGCTACGGGGCCAGCCAGGCTTAAGGCGGCTGCTGTGTTGACTCGGGAGGCGGCAGACGGGGAGGCAGGCAGGTCAGGTGGAAGTTGTCACGTCCCCATCTGATTTTGTTACTAAAGAGCCATTGCCCTGCCCCCCAGCATAGGAGGACTCAGGAGGGCGTGACGGCTACTGTAAATGGTAGTGGAGTGTGTTTTCGTGTCTGTCATTTATATATACACTGCAAAGAGCCCTTGTTCGCTCCCCCTCCCCTATATATTTTCTAAGGTGATACACGGTTAAGGTTTATTGTGGTTACAAACATATGACGCTCTCAGGGTGAAATCATTGTTGATCTGGTCGCTGAGACTAGTGTTTCTAACGGTTTGAGCACCAGCATCCCGCCTCAGAGTGCCTTTGGTTATCTTAAAGAAACGATGGTCTTTACTCTTGCAGGCTGCCACTTCATTTTGGAAATTCCGCTGTATATCTTCCACCTATGGTTGTAGATGGTTAGCTCTTTCTAAGGAGGAAAAAGCCCGATTTCTTGCTAGAAAGGAAGAAAATTTGGGTAGACGTGAGATTTTTAAGCATGCTGGGCGTTCATTACACATGATCAAGTGGCTGCATCCTGCAACCACTCATCAGTGCCTCCCATCGTTCAAGAGATCAAGACCTTATGGAAACAAAACAAGGGCATAGAATACTTCAGGAACCTTGCCACTTCCACGGCTCTACATATGGTAATCAAGGCCAAAGTGAATGAGACATCCCCTTTGAAAATATATTGGGAAGCGGATATATTTTTAATCGGACACTGCACGTGTGCCTTGCCTTGGTGTGGGTCAGAAATGGGAGATATCGTCGAGCTGTGACTTCGTATTAGGTACGAGTCTTGTATTTTTTCCCCAATAAATGAATGTAAAAAAAGATAAAAGAGCAACGCCCTGGTTGGGGCACAGAGGGACGAGTTCCCACAAGCTGTGATATTTTTTATTAGGGAAAACTTGTCTAGGCCGATATATATATATATATATATATATATATATATATATATATATATATATATATATATATATATGATTTATCGGTGTTGACTGGACGGACATAGGTACAGTTGAACGAGTTATTCGGTATAGCCATTTTCAAGTCCCAGCGGCGCGTCGGCAGTTAGGTTCCGCCTGTGTGGCGGACGTGTGTAGGCCGCCAGTTGTGCTGGTCATGCAACTCTCGTTCCTCCTCCGGGAAGAACGTGAGGTTCCGGAGCTTCACCGGGTCTCCCCTGCAGAATGTATATGTGCTCAGTGTGCAAGGTCTATTTGTAGAGCCTTTTGCCCGTGGTTTCTCATTGGTTATCCTTAGTTCCGGTACGATACTAGGCTGTCGCACCCGCCATCTGATACACACACCCGGCCGGGGATGATGGTTACCCGGAAATTTCTGTAAGTGTTGGTTCCAGGAAAGTAACATTAGAGACATCGTCGGAGAGATTCAAATCATTGATTTAGCCGGCTAGGTTAGAGGTGCGGGTACCGGACTGTACGGCAGGGAAAACTTTTAGAATGCGTGATTCACCTCCTGCGCAGGCGAATTCAGGGTGACGCCGCCGTGAAAGAATTTTGTTTGAAATATAGATGGTGATGCCATCTGCCATTATCTGGAAGGAAACTAGGAGGCCGTGGGGAGGGAAGGATTTCACGAAAAACTTCGGTATCTTTATGAAAGAAAAAATTGGCTGATTTATGTTTTGAAAAAATGCAAACTGCTTATTTTTTTTTAACCATTGGAAAACACGAGCTGTAAACATTTGTTATGGGTTTACAGTAAAGATGATATAAAAGAATAGTGCGTATATTTTTGTTTTTTATTTTTCCTACGCAGCAAGGCCTACCTTCGCAAACCTGTATTCCAAGTCGACTGGTCAGAGGTCACTCAAGAGTGGATGCTAGTGAATTGCCTGATAAATTTAGGTACTTGAACTGGTGTTCACTGCTGTTGGCGAGGGTAGTAACTGCGAATGTTGTTACACAGGTATCTTCTGAGTG
>NC_092237.1:7997300-8054800 GCF_036320965.1 Panulirus ornatus
CGGAGGCAAACAACCACAAGAATAGGAGGGCGTCCTCTGTGGCAGGTGTAAGATGAAGGTGGTGGTGGGAGTGACCCAAGCCACACCAACTTTCTCCTCAAGTGGATGCCAGTAACCTGAACGACGATGGTGGTACGGTGCTGGGCAGCAGCATATTGGCATCTTCACAGCATTACTGACGTGTTCTGCCCTTATTACAAGGCATATTTGGGCGTGTTTAAAGCATGTTCGTCCGTGAACATCTCGAAGAGTCAGTGTCTCCTGATATAAACAAATGTTTTCTAATCTATTTTAATCAGGTTATCATAACGCTCTCTGTAGTTTCTCAAGGTCTCAGTCGCACTGTGGCCTTCCTCATAGGGTCAGACATAAATAATATAAAAAAAAAGAAATGTACCGGCAGCCTTCATAACCTGGTTATTGCTTCGCCGTGATAGGTTACCTACATACCGGACTAGGGGAATGCTGACTAGCATATTAAAGGCAACAGATTGCTGTAAAGAGGCGGTGGAACTTATCGTTCTGAAAAATCACCAGTACCAGATTTAACGTCCATGTTTTATACAAAAACAAACTAACCTTCAAGACAAGTAACGAGATTATGTGACGCTGAAGAGCGGTAGTGCATAACACAAGAAATATGTGAATGGTCGAGGAAAGTGGGGTATAAGAATAATGAATAAAAGTATTGATAATAAGAGTACTTCCGGAACTTTCTTCCACTTTTTTGTAGTAAGTACTGATGGACTAGTAATTTATGGACTAAAGACTGACTATGGATTACTTATAAGTGTTAACAGGATTGCGTACGTGAAAGTTGGTGATGGATTAGGCCACCTACCATCCATCTTTCTCCTAGAGACTTTCTATGTTTTCGTATGTGATGGAACTGTTAGACTGGCCCCTGGCCATTGTGAATACCCCCAATGAAAGGTTGATGCAAAATACGACAGCCTGTTTTAGAATGTAATGTAGTAATGGCTCTTGTAATATGATAGGCAAGAATCTTTGACCTTGCCATGGCTCGTAAAAAGGTCAGTTTTAGCTTATTCAGATTAGGTTTCATATATACTAAGCTGAGACTGAGCCGAGTTTTAACCCACATTCATTTCAAACTCGGTAGAATTCCTCTCCTAATTGCATTCAAGTTCTGTGAGGCTTCAGAATTCAACCAGCATAACTTCTTAGTATGTCAGGAGTTGAAACAGTTTGATGTGGGGCTTCGGGTTCACTGTTTTCTCGAATTCTTGGTTGATAGTGTATTGTCGGTCCCTGAGGCGAAAAATAAGCCGCAGCCATGCGGAAGCAAGGAGTACCATTGCTCTATGATTGTGGGGATTTTTTTTTTTTCTGTTGATTACATGTGAACTCCATTTATTGAGTTGTGCAGTTCCTGACGACTGATTTATATAGGTATCATCAGTTTTCGTTTTACTTGATAGTTAATGTAGATACTGCTCAAATGCTGGGAACTGGAAGTTGTGGGTGAAGGCAGCTAAGTGAACTATAAGAGAAAAAATTCCAAATGTTCTTAGTGGGAAGAATATGTTCTATTTATATACCAAGGAAAGAGAATTGGTTAATTTGAAGACAATATAATAATCAGGAGTCACATAAAACGTTGGTAGCTAGAGAATTAGCGAATGGACAATATGTTTGATGTATTAAAGTGCATGGCAGGAAAAATAAGTTATTGTGTTGTCCTTGGAAGCAAACTTAAACGGGATGCTTTGGAAGAGGCATAATTGATTGTTGGAAAGCGGCTTCACGGAATGTGAATCTGGAAGACTGCTTGTGGCCATTTATGCATTAGGGTTTGAGACGTAAATGACGCATGACCATCTCGTAAGAGTAGCATGTGTATTTCTTAGGTGATGCTGGTGAAATTTAGATATCAGACGAGGATTTCGGTGACGCAAGGACACGCAGTTGGTGGACCAGTTATTGACAAACAAACAAAAAGCAGCTGAAGCTTAATTTTCCCTCTTCTGCTGTTCCCATATCTTCTTCGTCTGTTTTCTTTCTTCATTGTCTTTGTTCATCGTAGACGTCTTTTAATTTTCACGCAGTAACTTTTCTTACTGGTGACAGTTACTGTTAAACAGTGACATTGGTTTGCCATATTAGTTGCAAATATTTCGAGGGTTAAATGTTTGGTTGCTTTTGGCAGATGTCAGGGAACGAAATGTTTGATATCGGATTAGATGAACGCACTTTAATTAGAATATCGAAGGGTACTTACTGTGAAATTGGAATAGATAAACCAAACTTGAAATACCGCAGTAGGCAAACTAGAACGTTATATATATATATATATATATATATATATATATATATATATATATATATATATATATATATATATATATATAACCGCGTCCATGGTGATATTTTACGTGGCCCAGACACTTTGGAAAGAGGTCAGAAAATATCTAGAAGTGGCAGAGGGAAATTTCTTGTTTGGGTAATTATATCTCCATTGCCGGGATGTTTGCCTTACAATATTTGAAATGCGCATAACGTCGTACTGAGTGAAGCATATGCTGTAAAACATTTTAAATGAGTGTGTGACCCGCATTTTTAGTTTGAATATGTAGGCCAGCCTGTGGTTTAGATTAGAAGAATGTAGGTTTGTGGACAGTCCAATAACTGGTTCATCATCTAAGTAACTGAAAGCAAAGGTCATTGCGCCAAGTTCAGTAGGAGGAAGTGAATGAGGTATGCCACAGGTGCTGGTGCGTGCAGGGAAGGAAACCGGGTCATGTAAGTCGGCGGCTGCTGGGACGCTCCAGGTAACACCACGGTGAATATTATGGAACGATGAAAACGTAAGACGTTTATTTCTTGCGTGAGTTATTAAATGCTAAAACCGAATGGAAACCAGACTGACGATTGTTTCTTTTTAAAGATTGCGACTTGTGGTATCTTGGTCCCTAACTTATAACTAATTGTTAACTGTAAGTTTCTCTTGGTATCCTTTTACTGTATGTGAGTTATGTCCTGTTATTTTCGCTTGTCACTTGTTTATCGTTGATAGTGTGTACATTATTTTTTCTTTTATGTGTAGTGTATATTTGTATATTTGTTTTTTGTGACATTTCTTCATATTATAAGTGAGTGAACTTAATATTAAATATGTTCACTCACCTGTAATTTGCTGTATATCTTTGTCCTCTCTGACTCAGTTGTAAGAAATCAAATAGCTAGATGGATCGACGCATGTAGAAACTGCAGTGTGAATGTACATTGATTTTCTTTATTTTCACGTATTAACTGGCCATTCTGTGGGTGCATTCCCGAGCACGAGTGGTGAGGAAGAGAAAGTTCCGGGTTGATGTTTTGGTGCCGGGGTGACTTGTCATAAAGGTATTTGTCTCGCTCATTCTTACCATGGCATATATATATATATATATATATATATATATATATATATATATATATATATATATATAAACTTTTTGATCCTCTACGTCCATTGTCACCTTGTTCTAATCACCCAGTATATATTACTATAGAAGTATTTCATGAGTCTTTTTCACCATAGTTTTGTATGCTTTGCAGATGGTTAACTTTTCCTTTATTTTAAGGTCTGGTCAGTATCGATATTATCAAGTCGATTCAGGAACTTGAACGTTGTATTAATGTCTTCTCTTTTCATTCACTTTGATCCTTATTCTCTTCCTGATGTTAGCTTAGCTTGCTTGGCTCTCATTGTCTCTGATTAAACATCAGACATACGAATTGTGTAAGAGTTCTGTAGGTTACACTTTTATCTTAACACGAACAGTGACCTACACCTACAAAAAAATCTATCGGGTGAAAGCACATATAGAAAGCTGGTCAGGATACCCGAACCAGTTTTCCGACCCGTTCCCTCCCTCCCCAGCTTCGAGGCTGGCTACCCCCTACCATCCACACAACATACCGGATTTGTCAGTGACGGTCGATATTTACATGTTTTTCATGATAACCTTCGGAAGTGCACGTATGTTCTGGTGCCTCATGACGCATTATTACTTCATTTGCCGCGACAAGTTCGTGTAAATCAGGTTGTAGGGCTCCCCATAGAGACGTCCTTCCGTTGCGCCGTCAGTGGGTCTGAGGACTGATTATACCATGAAACTGAAACTAAAAAGATAATGAGTATGGGTATGAATATATATCCCTGGGGATAGGGGATGAAGAATACTTCCCACGTATTCCCTGCGTGTCGTAGAAGGCGACTAAAAGGGGAGGGAGCAGGAGGCTGGAAATCCTCCCCTCTCGTTTTTTTTTTTCTTTTTTTTAATTTTCCAAAAGAAGGAACAGAGGGGGGCCAGGTGAGGATATTCCACAAAGGCCCAGTCCTCTGTTCTTAACGCTACCTCACTAATGCGGGAAATGGCGGATAGTTTAAAAGAAAGATATATATATATATATATATATATATATATATATATATATATATATATATATATATATATATATATATATATATATCAGGACTCCTTTTATGGGACTGCAGATTCCATAGGCTACATCGTAATTGGAAGCAGGGAAATATTAACAGTAAAGACCAGGTCACATATTGCAACCCGGAATCTAAATTACCTTGATGTGTGGGATAAAAGTTTTAGATTTAAGTTCTAAGGGGTGCTATAAGATTACTAGTAGCATTAGAATGTATTGATTCCATTTTGAAGTTGATTGAAAAGGGAAAGTGTCAGGAGCTGGAAGAATAAAACTACATTTGAAATGCATCACTGGCAGTTGAAAATGGTGGGGAAGGACATGTTTGACAGAGCTGTGATTAGATATTTTATTTGTCAGTAGTTCTACACCTTTGATGATAAAATACTGTTTTTCCAGTTTACAGGCAATACATGTAAACCTTCCTCATGTTTTGTTTGCAGATGGGAACGCGAATGTACGTTTTGGCTGGGCAGGGACAAGCAGCGGTGCTTTACATCTCACTACAATGAAGTTTTGGTCAGGGACAGTGGTCGGGTTGCCCCCACCCATCACCACCAAGCACTCACCCCGTGGTGGCCCTCGATGTCCCCGACTATGCCTACTGAGAGAGAGGGTTTGTTTCAGTTTTCCGTTTGATTATTCCTTTTTCTTGAAATTTATAGCATTAGGTTATCTGCCTCGTTCTTAGTCACTTGTCAAATGATTGTCTTCAAAGCCTTAGGCCTTTCCATTTCCTTAGTGTGCTGGTTTTAATTTTTCAGCTTTGGTCTTTTATTCAGCTTTTATTTTGTAAACTTAGTGGTCCTTTCTTTCAGTTGCTTGGCTCTTTTACCCTCTGCAGTTTTGGGACTTTAATTACCTGTTTTGTAGTTACCTATTTGGACTATAGGGAAGGGAGTTCTACATTCGTGGTGCTCCATATCCTGAAATTTCTCGACAACTGTCCTTTTTAAACTTACATTTTGCCATGTATAACATCCTCGCTTAGTTTTGTTCATTCATCCATCACTCGTGCTGTAAAAGTATTCTTTACATCTTTCTTTGTCAAATTTCTTGCTTTCATGTGGTTATTCAGACCCTACATCTTTCGAATAAGTGACCACTGTCCATGTCAGTATGGTTTAACGTAAAGTTTGTTATCAGGTCACCCCTTGCTCTTCTCTCTTCCATGTTAAACAAATTCAAAGTATGTAGCTTTTTTCTGCAAGCCAGCTGTCATAAATATTGTTCCATCTTGTTCTTCCCACCATCTCTGTTAACTGTCAGAGCTTCTGTACATGTAATCAAACTTTATAAGCATGATCTGGTTTGTTTTACCTTAGGTTATTGTCTGTTCATATGCTGTATTTTTTTTTCAGGATTTCTGTTCTTTATCATGGTTCATATTTTCTATTCACTTGTTCTCCCTTTCTCTTATTTGGTATTCCTCCAATAAGTTATGTTGATCTTGTTTTGCTCCTTTAGCTGTACATCCGCATGGTTTTTACTTAGGAGTCGCTGTTCTTTTTGATGCTTGTTACCCCGTTTTCTTATTTATTCATGTGGTACTTTTTTGTTGTTTTCATGTTCTTGGTTTGTTCTTTGTGGTCGGTATTTTGTATCATACAACTGTCTTGTTGATGCTTTCAAGTACTCTCATTCTGGGTATGGATTGTTCTTTTCATCTTTATATGACATTACACAACCTTGTGGACAACTGCATCTATGCCACTATCATATATCATCCCACCATGTTTACCTGTGCTTACATGTCATTATTTGAAATGTTCTTTTGTACTGTAATAAAATGCCAGTATTATAAGAAATTTTATTTTTTGTCATTGTTTAGAAATATTATTTCTTAAATTTCCAGAAGATGACTATCTTGAAAGAGCAGTAAATTGATCGGGGGTATAATGTTCAAGTTGTGGTACATATCACCATCTTATACATGTAAAAAGCTGTATACACTGCTAAGATTTATTTTAGGTTACAGGTGTACATCATTGGGCTTTACAAGTTTAAAATTTCCTTTGAATTTTGAATGATTGAGAATGGATTAATGTACTTAAGGTAGTTAAGAGGATGATTGATAGTCATTAGAGTACGGTAGTGGAGTAAATTTATTATTTTTGATGAAGCAGTTCATAATAATTCGCTTTTTAGAAATGAATCTCAAGCACCTCAGTGGAGAGAATGTTGAACTGGTCATCAGTGGCTGCTCTGTGGATGAGAGGTAAGTTTGCTAATTATATGAAAACACCTGCCAGTATTTTGTGCTTATAAGATAAGAATATATGGTGTGGGAGGAAAGTTGTTAGAAGCAGTGAAAAGTTTTTATCGAGGATGTAAGGCATGTGTACGTGTAGGAAGAGAGGAAAGTGATTGGTTCTCAGTGAATGTAGGTTTGCGGCAGGGGTGTGTGATGTCTCCATGGTTGTTTAATTTGTTTATGGATGGGGTTGTTAGGGAGGTAAATGCAAGAGTTTTGGAAAGAGGGGCAAGTATGAAGTCTGTTGGGGATGAGAGAGCTTGGGAAGTGAGTCAGTTGTTGTTCGCTGATGATACAGCGCTGGTGGCGGATTCATGTGAGAAACTGCAGAAGCTGGTGACGGAGTTTGGTAAAGTGTGTGGAAGAAGAAAGTTAAGAGTAAATGTCAATAAGAGCAAGGTTATTAGGTACAGTAGGGTTGAGGGTCAAGTCAATTGGGAGGTGAGTTTGAATGGTGAGAGGCTGGAGGAAGTGAAGTGTTTTAGATATCTGGGAGTGGATCTGTCAGCGGATGGAACCATGGAAGCGGAAGTGGATCATAGGGTGGGGGAGGGGGCGAAAATTTTGGGAGCCTTGAAAAATGTGTGGAAGTCGAGAACATTATCCCGGAAAGCAAAAATGGGTATGTTTGAAGGAATAGTAGTTCCAACAATGTTGTATGGTTGCGAGACGTGGGCTATGGATAGAGTTGTGCGTAGGAGGATGGATGTGCTGGAAATGAGATGTTTGAGGACAATGTGTGGTGTGAGGTGGTTTGATCGAGTAAGTAACGTAAGGGTAAGAGAGATGTGTGGAAATAAAAAGAGCGTGGTTGAGAGAGCAGAAGAGGGTGTTTTGAAGTGGTTTGGGCACATGGAGAGAATGAGTGAGGAAAGATTGACCAAGAGGATATATGTGTCGGAGGTGGAGGGAACGAGGAGAAGAGGGAGACCAAATTGGAGGTGGAAAGATGGAGTGAAAAGGATTTTGTGTGATCGGGGCCTGAACATGCAGGAGGGTGAAAGGAGGGCAAGGAATAGAGTGAATTGGAGCGATGTGGTATACAGGGGTTGACGTGCTGTCAGTGGATTGAATCAAGGCATGTGAAGCGTCTGGGGTAAACCATGGAAAGCTGTGTAGGTATGTATATTTGCGTGTGTGGACGTGTGTATGTACATGTGTATGGGGGGGGGTTGGGCCATTTCTTTCGTCTGTTTCCTTGCGCTACCTCGCAAACGCGGGAGACAGCGACAAAGTATAAAAAAAAAAAAAAAAAAAAAAAAAAGATAATGATAGTATAGTTAAAGGTACAATGAGAGGAGATACACTACAAAAAAGGTAGACACTAAATTGCATGTGACCTGTAAGAATTTTAGATGAGAATGTCAGAGGAATGATTTTTGATTTGTGTATAGTTGAGACTGTGTGTGAATGGAGACTTTGGTCACAATGATTGCAATTAGTTATGGCATGCATAATATTAAGAATTGCTTGTATTAGCTGAAGGGAACCTAGTGAAAGATTAGCATATGAATATACTTTTTTTTTCATACATATTTGCCACACTTGGCCCTTTTCTGTTTCTTCTTTTGGGTGTTTATGTATGTATATATATGTATACGAGTGGATGGGCTATTCTTTGTCTTTTTTTCTGGTGCTACCTTGCTCACGTGGGAAACAGCGATTAAGTATAATAATAATAATGATATATAATAATATATAGTGCCAGGAAAAAGATGAAGAATGGCCCATCCTTTCATTTACACACAAATATATATACATAAACACCCATACACTCATGTATACAAATCAGCGTATACATACAACATGTACATATTCATACTTGCTTGCCTTTATCCATATATATATATATATATATACATATGTTTTTTCATTTTTCATACTTGAACACCATTTCCCGTGTGAGTGAGGTAGCACCAGGAAATAGAAGAATAAAGGCCACATAAATATATATACACACACATACACTCTTTACTAACACAGCTAGTAATTTATTCATCTCATCAAGATTAGGGTTTCATACTTGTTTTGCTTAACATATTCTTACCTGAGCAGTATTTCAGTCAATACTGTACATTTTCTAGTACATTATGATTTATAACAAGGAAAGTTTACTGTCTTTGTATCCCAAAATTTTTGAGCTATGAGATATTAGTTTTTGTTTTTATGGTTACTGTATGAAAATCTTTGTCATTAATAGCTCTTCAACCATCAATGCCTTTTCTATGTATCTGATGCACAGCTCCTTTACAGTGATGAATGTACATTCAACAGCTTTTATGTCACCTTTGAAGGAGTCATATTGTATACAGTTGAACAGTTAGTAGTACATTTTCAGCAAAGACATTAATGACAGGATATTACCAAGCTTCCTGTAATGCTTAGTGTTGAAATCTCAGGTTATAACTTTCTCCATTCTTCTTGTACCTACTTATTCCTATGTAATTGCAATTATTCCTATGTAATCACAATCTCTGCAACTTATACAACTTTCCTATTATCACCATTTTATTATTTAAAAACTTTCAGAGATTTTGTTGGGAGGACTGCATCAGTCAGAAGCGAGCAACTACGTTCAGCCCCTTCCTCCACTAAGAAAATTCTACCAACTACCTCTTATAAAATACCATCATCCCTGTATGGTATCAATCCACAACTTTTTTTACCTTCCAGAGTACTCAATTTTCCAAGTATAACGAATAAAGATATAGGTAAGGTATATCTTGAATATTTTGCATGAAATGTTTTTTTTTTTTTTTAAGTCAATTTGGTTATACTTTATAATGTTTTTAAGTACACCATGCATTTTGTCCTTTGTATCAAGTGTGAACGAGTTTATATTTTAAGTTTAGAAAGCAGTAACGTATGCTCACTTCAGTTTGGAATGTTTATATGTTTATACTGACTTCAAGGTTGCTGCATGACTGTGTTGTATTAATTGCACAGTAACATTAGTATGCATGAAGATGGTGTCCTTTATATTAGGTTTGTGTTATTGGTATGTAATATTTGTTAGGTTTATGGAATTTCATGATATGAGCAGCTGTAAAAGCATTAATTTTTTTTTAATAATCCTCTTTTTTTAGGGTTTTACAATCTGTGAAAAGATGATGAGAGGCACCCAAAAACAAGTCAAAGATTCAAATCTGCAGATAGGTATGACAGTGGAGCATCATTCATTGTGGATAGACCCAGCCAGTCATGCCAAGGCCTCACATTGTACAATTCCTCTAATATGTGTGCCACCCAATGATTTTGGAGGACACATTAAGGTTGAAATTTTTTCAGTCAGGTGAGAGCTAGGACTTTTGGCTCCTTAGCTTATCTGCTGAGGTGTTACTGAGCCAGTCATTCGGCAAATCAGTCTTACCTTCGGAACATCTTAAAAGTGCCTCAGAAAGCTTTATTGTCCAAAATTCTTTCATCCTCCCAAATGTTTTCTATATACAAAAATCATAATCATCCTTACATGGAGTACTATACTCTTAAGTCCCTCTTGACTAAATGCAGCCATATTTGAATGCATGAATAATCATCCAAATCATAACATCTGTCCCTTTTGACTAAATGCTGCCATATTTATGTGTATGAATAATTATCCAACTCTTATATAACATGTCTCTTCTGCATTTGTTCATCTGAGTATTTTTACAAAGCACTTTGATGAAATTCAGCCTGTAGTCTCATTAATTCACACTCACAGTAATTACTGCTCCAGTGTCTCCACCATTGCATTCAATTTTATGTTTGTATTCAGTACATGAACTGTGATCTGTAGCCAACATTTTTTTATTCATATGTTTTACCTAGAAACCTCTGCATATTTTTCCTTCATGTAATCTGTAGCTTTTTAAACATGCAACATTTTGTGCCTCACTATGTCTTTGAATTGCAAGGTAGCTTTGGCATATGCATGCATCAGTATCATTGTATTAAGAAGTGTTTCACATATTTTCTCTGTCCATGGACATTAATAGCACCTTGTTGAAGGACTCATTGTGTTCTTGCAGCTGGAGTCATGTAACACCAGTATATGTACAAAGATTCCTTGGCTACTGTTAGGCTTATGTTCCTGGAAGACCACATGGTTGGTAAAACCTGTTAGGAATGGAGGCTCATGTGAAAGAGTTTGAGGTTGGGGTGACTGTTGAGATGTGTCCCTTGATTCCTGTGATGAACACTCTAAAACTAAATATCTGGATGTTGTCCTGTGATGAACACTCTAAAACTAAGTATCAGGACGTATCTTATAAAGATGTTTACACTAAAGATGATGTACAAAACTATACAGAAAAGTGATAAAGAAATAACATTGTACTGTATGATGGCAGTACATAAGCATGATTTCCAGTTGTACATGCAAGGTGAATGAGCAAGTTTATCCATTTCATTATATTGATATATACTGGTGTACAAGTATTTTAGTATGTGAGAAAGTGTTCATCTCAGTGGCTGGAATATGATTTTAAACAAGTATACTAGTTTCATGCTTAAAGTCACTTGGGGATAACTCCTCATTAATAAAAGTAGTGATAGTTTTTATAATTATCCCTGGGGATAGGGGAGAAAGAATACTTCCCACGTATTCCCTGCGTGTCGTAGAAGGCGACTAAAAGGGAAGGGAGCGGGGAGGCTGGAAATCCTCCCGTTTTTTTTTTTTTTTTTTTAATTTTCCAAAAGAAGGAACAGAGAAGGGGGCCAGGTGAGGATATTCCCTCAAAGGCCCAGTCCTCTGTTCTTAACGCTACCTCACTATCGCGGGAAGTGGCGAATAGTATGAAAGAAAGAAGTTTTTATAAAGTTCCATTTATATGCATCTTTTTAAATGTGCTTCAGTGTGGTTAGTCTCATTTTTTGCATTAGTGTTGAATCTTTTTTTTTTTTTAAACCATTGTAACCGTTGAAATGAGAATGAAGTCCAATATTTATTAGTTGTGCAAGTGACACAACAGCATAAACATGTCCAGAAATATTCCCCATGAATGTATACTCATTTTGTAGCATTAAGTCAATGGTAAAGTTTTTGTGCATTTTCAGTATTATAACTTCAGAAATGCATCTAATACCTCAAACAACTAACCTGTATTCGTAGCTCAGCATAGCCTTCCCCATTCTTGTTTAGGTAAGGTTTTCTTGTGATTTTAAAATTTTCACTTTTATTGCAAGATTAGTCAGGAAAGGTTTTCATAGGTTCTATCGATGTTTAAAGGTGTTTTCCATATTTTACATTGTACATCTTCCCAGATCAGCATAGCCCTCCCCACTGTGTAGGGAAGCATTTCATGAAGGGGCAAATTTTTGATCAGAAACATAATCCCCTTGTAACATAGGTTTCAGTAGCATATATAATATTCTGCTGCGGATCCATGCAACATCCTTTGTACTGCAGCATGAAATTACATCACAGTTGAAGTCACCTTTGGCAAAGGGGTATCTGTGGATGAACAATATGAGTACAATCTCATGATGGAATTTTTTATCTAAAGTCAATTTCCCAGCTATTGATTGTAATGCAGCCTTTGAGATGCAAAAACTAGTCAAATAAATCTTGTGTTTATGTAATCAGAAATGAAATACTTTGCACTAGAAATTTCAATAATAAGGCAGTTTATATTTTCATTTATTATAAGCAAGAAAGTATGAGAGATTATCAATGCATTCCTTGTTAATATCTTTATACTTCATCTAGACAAATATTATAATTATAAATGTAATTTATAAGCAAGTGATGTATGGAGATATTTCAGTACATGAAAAACTTTTTCCATGTGTCACATGAAAACTGTCATATACCTTCCCTTTCTTCATAGTTCCTTTGGTTGTTCATGTAATATAATTGAAAACAAGTTCCTCTACTCCGTGTTAGACAAAAGTGTTTGCATAGTTTTTGAAATACAGTAGACATGTAAATGCATGTTTGCAAGTGAAAATTTTTTTTTTTGTCTTGTTTTTGTGGTACCTCTACGAAGGCTATATACTGAGCAAAAGATATGTACACACAATAGACTTTTCAAAATTTGTAGCATAATAACTGGATTTCTATACATCCATCAGTCTGTATATCTGATGCCTGTTCCTTCTCTGAACTCCTATGAAGGAAGTGGCCATGGCATCTCCACTTATCCCTGTACTTGCATGCTTCCCTCACATACACCAAGGATTTCTAAAAAAAATTTGATATAAGTTGTAGGAAATGGTGTAGTTAGTTTTGTATAAAGTATAGGATTTAAGACTTAGGATGTTTATGTAATATCAAAAACAGTGAACGGAAATAATCCAAATCTGTACTATCAGATATTTTGTATTCCACTTTGTTATTATTATTATATTTTGTTGCTGTCTCCCGCGTCAGTGAGGCAGCGTAAGGAAACAGACAAAAGAATGGCCCAACCCACACATGTATATACATACATGTCCACATGCACATTTTACATTTCAATGTATACATGTATATACATACACAGACATATACATATATACACATGTACATAATTCATACTTGTTGCCTTTATTCATTCCCATCACCACCCTGCCACACTTTTTTGCTTTCCGAGATAATGTTCTCAACTTCCATACATTTTTTAATGCTCCCAGAACCTTTGCTCCCTCTCACACCCTGTGACTTGCTTCTGCTTCCATCCGCTGCCAAGTCCACTCCCAGATATCTAAAACACTTCATTTCCTCCAGTTTTTCTCCATTCAAAGTTACCTCCCAATTGACTTGTCCCTCAACCCTACTGTGCCTATTAACCTTACTCTTATTCACATTTACTCTCAGCTTTCTTCTTTCACACACTTTACCAAACTCAGTCACCAGCTTCTGCAGTTTCTCACCTGAATCAGCCACCAGTGCTGTATCATCAGCGACAACAACTGACTCACTCCCCAAGCCCTCTCATCCACAATAGACTGCATACTTGCCCCTCTCTCCAAAACTCTTGCATTCACCTCCCTAAGAACCCATCCATGAACAAATTAAACAACCATGGAGACATCACGTACACATGCCTTACATCCTCAATAAAAACATTTTACTGCTTCCAGCAACTTGCCTCCCACACCATATACTCTTAATACCTTACACAGAGCATCTCTATCAACTCTATCATATGCCTTCTCCAGATCCATAAATGCTACATACAAATCCATTTGTTTTCCTAAGTATTTCTCACATACATTCTTCAAAGCAAACACCTGATCCACACATCCTCTAGCACTTATGAAACCACACTGCTGTTCCTCAGTCTGATGCTCTCTACATGCCTTCACCCTCTCAATCAATACCCTCCCATGTAATTTCCCAGGAATATTCAACAAACTTGTACCTCTGTAATTTGAACACTCACCTTTATCCCCTTTTTCTTTTGTACAATGGCACCATGCATACATTCCGCCAATCCTCAGGCACTTCACCGTGAGCCATACATACAATGAATATCCTCACCAACCAGTAAACAAGTCACCCCCCTTTCTTAATAAATTCCACTGCAACACCATCCAAACCTGCTGGCTTTCATTTTCTGCAAAGATTTCACTACATCTTTTCTCTTTCACTTTGTGGAATAATTTTCTGTGCATCACACCATTGATAATAAATGAACCCCAGCTAGACTGCCTTTCTTTGAAACTTTTAAGTAATGCATTTACTTTAATACTGTTGGATACGAAATGAGACTCTGCATTTATTTTAATACTGATGGATAAGAAATGAGACTCTTACTAGCTTTTAATTTACATAAGCTTTAGGTACTCTAGGTATCCTTATTTTGAGCTGCCACTATTAACTGTTCTGCTTTTCAGACTTGGTAAGGACTGGCAGGCTTCCCACTTGTCACAGTCATTCTGCAGGAACTCATCTGGAAGAACAAAATCAACCCTATTATTCATGTTGTCAGCACTGTATGCAGTCTTATGTGCCAAAAACATTAAAAATAAAAAATTTGTATGAGTTTAACTGCATGTCTACTCAAGAGTGGGGAAATAGTAGTATGAAAAACAATTTTCCCATACAAGAAAACAGCCCATTGCTACAGGCAGTTGGAATGGGAACAGTTGTTTTAGTTGGTACATTTTACTCTCAGAGCTTCATGGAAGAAATGTCAAAGTTATCAAAAAAGTCAATAAGTAGTTTAGTCAATGAAATATATATAGATAACAAAGCAGGGGTCTTTGATAATCTGTACAGTGACATTTCTTGCACAAAAGTTATCCATGAAAGTATTGGATCATCAAAGAGGAGTACTAAAGGTAATAAGGAGGTTGCTGCATTGTATCACATGACTGCAGATCAGTGTACACTAGGTTTTTGGCATTTTAAAGAACATTTCTCAAACAACACAGATACATACAAAATAAGACCAAAACAAAGAACAAACTCCATTTCTAGAAAGACTCACACTTCCATCATTGTTTACACCACATCTCCAGTGAAAAGTGAGGTGTTAGAATTTAGAACTAGATATATAAAGGCTAGCCCTGATCCAGAGACGTACACTAGGATGAAGCAAGATAAACATTGTAGAACATGCAAGACCGAGAGGTTCATTGAAACCAGTAGGAGAAGCAAACCTAGAAAGATTATGGCTACTTCTGCAAGTCTCTATTTCCCAGAACCTGTGACTAGGAGTGCTTCACTACTTCATATTGCTTGGAAAGGTCATATTAAAAAGAAGAATAATGATTCCAGGACAACTGATAAAGTGATATCTTTAACTAAACCACCAGACATAATTCCTGAACCTAGTACAAAGTTCATTTGCAAAAGTGATATAACATTCCACTCTCTTGACAGTAATGCTTTGATTTCTCTTTTCGTAGATTATTCTAGCATTTGGACAACACACCAGATTTTGAGCAGTGCTTCACCATCATTCTTTCCTGAACCAGAAACATTTTTTTGGTATCAGACAGGTACAAAACTTTATGATCCTAAGGTCCCAGAATCAGTTACATTAGAGAGTAGTCTTAGAAGTTTTCCTGATGTGACACTTGGGTACACAGAAATGCACACCCCAATGACAGCAAGCTGGGGACAGCATTTTGCAAGTTAATGTATTGTACCCAGTTGGATTATTAGTAAATTTTTAGTCTTAAGTGTTTAAGCTGTACTTAAGTATGTTTTACAATATTTTTGTATTACTGCCTTGTAAAATTTGTTTTGTCTCATCAGCAACAGCAAAGAACTCAGTGTTGTTTATTACCCTTATACTGTTCCCAGTTTCATTGTATACAAACTTCATCATTCATTCATAGTTGGAACTTTCATACATTAAGATTTCTCCGGCTGGAAACAGTAGTAAGTGTGCTTTTTTTTTTTTTACTGAAGATTCGGTTTCAGCTGGTTGATGGTGTAGACATGTTAACTTGGCAAGTTTTTAGTAACTACATTTTAGATGGTGATACTGCTTTAGATAATATAAGCAGTGTCTGTTTAATATGGATCATGTGAAGATGCTATGCAAACAGGACTTAAGCTGTCTTGATATAAAACTGAAAAATTATATCACAAATTATTCCATAATAATTCTTGTATCTGAGCTGACAAGCAGTCAGAAGCTTGTTCCTGAAATACACTTAGAATGAAGGCCTAACTAGCTTTTGTGTTTGTGTTGTCTGTGGGCAATAAATTTTTGGTATCTTTCTGTATATAGATTGTAGGTGTGAGTGGACTCCACCTGCAGATTGGCAAAATTAGTATAATTTTCAGTGGACAGATAGGAAAACCATTTCAATGCGGAACTTTTCACACTAAAGGAATTCAACATATCCCTGCTCCTGACTGGAGTGTAACCTTGAAGCTGCAGGTGCCCTATGCAAATGACCCAAGGGTTCTATAATTATTTAATTACTGGTAGATTAGACTCATACTGTCTCAACTTTCTCATTAACTATTATGTTCTGATCTGCACATTACTACATTTTAAATCAGTTTTCTTTTTCTTTTTCTTTCATACTATTTGCCATTTCCCGCATTAGCGAGGTAGTGTTAAGAACAGAGGACTGGGCCTTTGAGGGAATATCCTCACCTGGCCCCATTCTCTGTTCCTTCTTTTGGATAATTAAAAAGACGGGAGGGAAGGATTTCCAGCCCCGCGCTCCTTCCCCTTTTTATTCAAATTTTGTTGTGGCAATAGAAAAAAAAAAAAAAATGTTTGAATAGGATGAAGTTTCTCTTGAACATAATGAGAGAATAAAAATAATTATAAGCTGGGTCGATATTGGCACACATGTTAAAAGCTATCATATCCAACTACAGTAAAATATCACGTGAAATTGATTAGAAAAATGTATGTTTAGTATATGTTACTTGAATTTTTATTTACGGATATATTTGACTACAGATTAAAACATTTCATATGAGAGATGCAAATCAGTTTGGAATGATTCATCAAGTTGATATGAACAATGTAATTCTCAACCTTATCTTTCCAAAGGCGTATTCACAGTAAGCACCTGGAATGAAGAATTTTATCTTGTCTAGGTTTAAAAGATGTATCAGAGGGAGGAAGGGATGTGGATCTTGTTTGTATCATTCTAACTGTTGAATTACTGCCGGCTGCCAATTAAAATATCTTACAAATGTGGTTTAATTTCTTTTTTTACTTTGTTTAATATATTAAAATTATTGATGAAACATTTGAAATTTTCACAGGAAAAGAAAAATGTAATGTATTAACAGTACTAATAAAAGCCTGACTATCTTTTGATAAAAAAGTGTATTGATATGCCTTTAACCTTGGGTTCAATGGAATTTGAAGTGCAATGTTACTTGTTTGGTATGGTTGCACCCATACATGGTAAAAGCCACATTCTACGAAATACTAAAAATTATTTGTTTATAAATAAATGGTGTACGTTCCTAAGATTTTAAAATCAGTGTGAAGTTAACTCAGCAATATACAATAAACCTTTAATATTTTTGAAAGATAATTACAGGTGTTGCTCGTATTACTATCATATTACTTTTTTATTTTTATTTTTTTTTAAATTTGGCTTTGTCGCTGTCTCCCGCGTTAGCGAGGTAGCGCAAGGAAACAGACGAAAGAATGGTCCAACCCACCCTCATACACATGTATATACATACACATCCACACATGCAAATATACATACCTATACATCTCAATGTATACATATATATAAACACACAGACATATACATATATACACATGTACATAATTCATACTGTCTGCCTTTATTCATTCCCATCGCCACCCCGCCACACATGAAATAACAACCTCCTACCCCCGCATGTGCGCGAGGTAGCGCTAGGAAAAGACAACAAAGGCCCCATTCGTTCACATTCAGTCTCTAGCTGTCATGTAATAATGCACCGAAACCACAGCTCCCTTTCCACATCCAGGCCCCACAGAACTTTCCATGGTTTACCCCAGATGCTTCACACGCCCTAGTTCAATCCACTGAGAGCACGTCGACCCTGGTATACCACATCGTTCCAATTCACTTTATTCCTTGCACGCCTTTTACCCTCCTGCATGTTCAGGCCCCGATCACTCAAAATCTTTTTCACTCCATCTTTCCACCTCCAATTTGGTCTCCCACTTCTCCTCATTCCCTCCACTTCTGACACATATATCCTCTTGGTCAGTCTTATTTCCAGCACATCCACCCTCCTCCGCACAATTCTATCTATAGCCCACGCCTCGCAACCATATAACATTGCTGGAACCACTATTCCTTCAAACATACTCATTTTTGCTTTCCGAGATAATGTTCTCTACTTCTACACATTCTTCAACGCTCCCAGAACCTTCACCCCTCCCCCACCCTATGATTCACTTCCGCTTCCAAGGTTCCATCCGCTGACAAATCCACTCCCAGATATCTAAAACACCTCACTTCCTCCAGTTTTTCTCCATTCAAACTTACCTCCCAATTGACTTGTCCCTCAACCCTACTGTACCTAATAACCTTGCTCTTATTCACATTTACTCTCAGCTTTCTTCTTTCACACACTTTACCAAACTCAGTCACCAGCTTCTGCAGTTTCTCACACGAATCAACCACCAGCGCTGTATCATCAGCGAACAACAACTGACTCACTTCCCAAGCTCTCTCATCCACAAGAGACTGCATACTTGCCCCTCTTTCCAAAACTCTTGCATTCACCTCCCTAACAACCCCATCCATAAACAAATTAAACAACCCTGGAGACATCACACACCCCTGCCGCAAACCAACATTCACTGAAAACCAATCATTTTCCTCTCTTCGTACACGTACACAAGCCTTACAACCTCGATAAAAACTTTTCACTGCTTCTAACAACTTGCCCCCACACCATATATTCTTAATACCTTCCACAGAGCATCTATATCATATGCCTTCTCCAGATCCATAAATGCTACATACAAATCCATTTGCTTTTCTAAGTATTTCTCTCATACATTCTTCAAAGCATATTACTTCATATTACTATTATTGTCAATTTTTATTACTAAGAGAGACCAAGCTGAAATGTAATGACAGCATTATACTGAATATAGTTATAAATATGGTTACAATCCTTGTATTATGATTATATTACTATTTTGCTTTGTCGCTGTCTCCCGCGTTAGCGAGGTAGCGCAAGGAAACAGACGAAAGAATGGCCCAACCCACCCACATACACATGTATATACATACACGTCCACACACGCAAATATACATACCTATACATCTCAATGTATACATATATATACACACACAGACATATACATATATACACATGCACATAATTCATACTGTCTGCCTTTATTCATTCCCATTGTCACCCCGCCACACATGGAATAACTACCCCCTCCCCCCTCATGTATGCGAGGTAGTGCTAGAAAACGACAACAAAGGTCCCATTCGTTCACACTCAGACTCTAGCTGTCATGTAATAATGCACCGAAACCACAGCTCCCTTTCCACATCCAGGCCCCACAGAACTTTCCATGGTTTACCCCAGATGCTTCACATGCCCTGGTTCAATCCATTGACAGCACGTCGACCCCGGTATACCACATCATTCCAATTCACTCTATTCCTTGCACGCCTTTCCCCCTCCTGCATGTTCAGGCCCCAATCACTCAAAATCTTTACTCCATCTTTCCACCTCCAATTTGGTCTTCCACTTCTCCTCGTTCCATCCACCTCTGACACATATATCCTCTTGGTCAATCTTTCCTCACTCGTTCTCTCCATGTGACCAAACCATTTCAAAACACCCTCTTCTGCTCTCTCAACCACACTCTTTTTATTACCGCACATCTCTCTTACCCTATTGTTACTTACTCGATCAAACCACCTCACACCACATACTGTCCTCAAACATCTCATTTCCAGCACATCCACCCTCCTGCACACAACTCTATCCATAGCCCACGCCTCGCAACCATACAACATTGTTGGAACCACTATTCCTTCAAACATACCCATTTTTGCTTTCCATGATAATGTTCTCGACTTCCACACATTCTTCAAGGCTCCCAGAATTTTTGCCCCCTCCCCTACCCTATGATTCACTTCCGCTTCCATGGTTCCATCTACTGCCAAATCCACTCCCAGATATCTAAAACACTTCACTTCCTCCAGTTATTCTCCATTCAAACTTACCTCCCAAATGACTTGTCCCTCAACCCTACTGTACCTAATAACCTTACTCTTATTCACATTTACTCTCAACTTTCTTGTTTCACACACTTTACCAAACTCAGTCACCAGCTTCTGCAGTTTCTCACATGAATCAGCCACCAGCGCTGTATCATCAGCAAACAACAACTGACTCACTTCCCAAGCTCTCTCATCCACAACAGACTGCATACTTGCCCCTCTTTCCAAAACTCTTGCATCCACCTCCCTAACAACCCCATCCATAAACAAATTAAACAACCATGGAGACATCACACACCCCTGCCGCAAACCTACATTCTCTGAGAACCAATCACTTTCCTCTCTTCCTACATGTACACATGCCTTACATCCCCGATAAAAACTTTTCACTGATATACTGATAGTATATAAAAATCATGCTTCTCAATTACTCAGCAAGGTGCCTGCCTCAATGATTCACATTTAATCCCTTCAGGATTATCATATATGTTGGTGTTTTCAAATTATGAGATTTAAGTGGTTTTTACCCATGTTACTTTATTTGTGTATAAGAGTATCCTTGCATTTTCACTTTATGGGTTTTTAAATTATCAGTGGTACTCATGTTCCTCTTCCTTTAACTTGTTCCATGAATCCACAATGCCATTGCTAAAGAAATGAAGAATGCTGCTTCACATCCCTCCATACTCTTCTCTCTTATTTACATTCCAGTTGAGTTTATTTGCTCTAAATTCTCTTCTGACTTCAAAGAACTGCTTCATAATGACATCATCATAGTCTTATATGAATTTATACCTCATGACTTTATAAGTACGTAGCATGGCTCTCTTCTTTCTTCCCAAGTGAGCAGACTGATGGTTTCCCTTTGTATTTGACTCATTCCACTTATGATGAAACCACTCTTGTATTGCTTTGGACCTTTTCCAGCTCCTCAAATGAGAAGAGCACACTGTTCTGGCATATTCCAACTTTGTGTAAGCAGGTTCTGTATACCTTTCTAAATACACATACTTGAAGGCAACTGTGATAATGATAAAATACAACTGTGTGTGGGTTTTTAAATTTTCAATGCTTCTCACATTCCTCCTCTCTTAGCTCGTTTCATGAACCTGTAACTCAGTTGCTAAACAAATGAACAAATGCTTCTTCACATCCTCCCATACTCTCTTTCTTAACTTCCAAATTGTGTTCTTTTGCTCCAGACTCTCTTTTAACTTCAAAAAGCTGTTCTTAAGGTGACATCGTGGTCTCATATAAATTTATTCCTTCCAACTCCATAGGAATTTACTGTGTCTCCTATTTTTCTTCCAAAGTGAGCAGAGTGAAGGTTTCCCTTTTTATTTGGCTCATTCCACTTAGGTAAAAACCATTCTTGTACATGGAGTATTCCTTAGGACCTTTTATGGCTTCTCAAATGAGGACAGTAGGCTGTTGTGGCATAATCTAAATTCATGTACTTGAAGGCAATTGTGATAAGTGATTAAATATGACTGTGTATGGGTTTATATATTTTTAGTGGTACTTACATTCCTCTCTATGCTCATTCCACTAACCCAAAACTCTGTTGCTAAACAGAGAAATGCTTCTTCACATCCTTCTATACTGTTTTCTTTCATTTACCTTCCAGTCATGTTCTTTTGCTCCAGATTCTCTTTCAACTTCAAAGAGCTGTTGATATCATCCTGGTCTTACATGAATTTATGCCTCATGACTTCAAAAGAACTGACCATGTCTCCCCTCTCTGTTCCAAAGTAAAAAGATTGAAATTTTCTCTTTTAATCTGACTCAATCCACATACGTCAAAACCACTCTTATATTCCTTTGGACCTTTCCAGCTTCTCGAATGATGACAGAAGGATGTTATGGCGTATTCCAACTAAGGGTATGCAAGTTCTGTATATCTTCCTAAATTTACATACTTGAAGGCAATTGTGATCATGTCGAATACAGTTTTCCTCCTTCATATTCTTTCTCACATGATGTACATCTCATTTTTCATCTTCAACTTTCTTGAGAAGACTTACTTAAATGTGCTTTCCTTTCCAGCTGTGTAGTTATCAATCTATTTGCATACCCTTCCTTTGACCCTAGTTTGGATGTCTAGTTTCGTTATCAGTCCTCTGTGAGGGAAAGTATCAATGACCTTTTGGTAGTAATTCACCAACCTATCCTATTTTTCTATGATGCTTACTCTCATGGAAATCCAGCAGATTATTGTCCAAGATTTCGTTCTGAACCCATACTGTTTGCCCAGATATGAAGCTTGTGGCACTCAATACCTTTCCATCTGCTTTCTGGTTATAATAAAATATATATATCTGACATTAGAATAAAAAATAATGTGTTTAGTACCTTAAAATTCATTCTTTTCCTTCTGAAAATTTATATTTCAATGATATTTCTTTTTTATTTTCAAATTTTCAACCTACAACTTATGAATAAGGTTGTAAATGATGCCAAATGGATCCCAGTATGATAATTCTTTTCTTCAACTGAAATGTTGGCATAATTCAATTGTAACTCTGCACACTGTGTATATATGACTCCTTCATCACAGGGACTGAGTCATATGATTCAGAGATCTTTAACACCTACAAGTGCACTGTACAGTACCCTGATTGTTGCCCAACCTACTGCTGTAATCCTGAAAATCTTGGTAATTTTGTCAAGTAGATATTACTTTGATATTTGATGGGACTAAATGGTAACATTTTTAAAGCTAACCACCAAGTAGACTGGTGACCTTGCCAGGCTGTTCATTTGTCCAGAGCCTTACTATGACATTGCCATACTCAGAATTACTGTAACATTAAAAATCTAGGTGAACTTGGCCTTTAAATGAAATATGTTTTTTGAAAGAAAGATCATTGCAGACAAGTATGATCTCAAGAGTCTGACTACAACAGCTTCTTACTTTTGCTATTTAGTATTTTACTGACTCTCAGAGAAACAGATTTGAAGTTTTGATGTATGCAGTTGATGATATCCAGGAAAGTATGCTATGGCTCTATAAAGATCTTATGGCAGCAGTGGAGGGAAGGAATAATCAAGGAACTTGTAGCTGGGGCCTTGACTGCTTTATGGAATCAAAGTTGGGGATAAAGACAGCACTCTGCAGACAAGAGGGTGTAAAGTATATGAATGTTAGGCTATGAAATTAAGCTTACTTTGGGATTAAATAGGAATATGTAACTCATAATTATAAAAAACCATTAAGTACTGCCATACAGATTTTTTTTCTCCTTAACTGAAATACTTTCACAACTCTCATCTCTCCTCTGATGGTTCTGTAATTCCACGTCTTGACTCAATGAACATACATGATATTACCGTAATATTCACTCTTTCTTGGAAACCTCATATTCCAGGAATAACTAAGTCTGCCTCTACGAAACTGGGTGTCCTGTTTAAATGTTGAAACTTTTCTTCTGAACAGTTGCTCCGTTTATACACGGGATTTATATGTCCTTGTGGGGAGTACTGCTTTCACATTTGGGGTGGTTGTAGCTCTGCATCTTTACTTGACAGAGTCAAAAGTGGTCCGACTTATAAACTGTACCATGCTAACTTCAGAATTTGACCTCCTTGCCCCACGCTGCAATGTTGGTTCACTTTCTCTCTTCTGTAGTTATTACTTTGGTTTTTGCTCCCGAGAGCTGGCTGCTTGTGTGCCCACACCACTTGTTAGACCACGTAATACTCAGCAAGCTGCTACGTCAAATGATTATTGTGTGGCTATCAGCAACTCAGGGGTGGACCGTTTTGACAACTGCTTCTTTCCCTACACGTCAAAGCTTTGGAACTCTCTACCTTCTCATGTCTTTCCCAATAACTATGAGTTGGCACATTTCAAAAAACAGGTTTTTCACCTCCAAAATTCAATAAATACTCCTTTGTCTTTTCTTTTTCCCGTTTCTTATTTCTCTATTCTTCAATAAAGGCCCAGCCTTGATGTGGACTTTTGTCCATGACTGGAAAAAACTACAGACCGAAAATAATTCACCAGATAAATGTACATTAAATAGAGAATGAAGCAAAATGGCCTATAAATCTTGTAAAGAGGGATCAAAAAAGTCAAGAAAGTCAAGACTTGCAACAAAAATAGAGATTTTTAATACACAATTTACTAATAGATTAAGTAAATGAGGGAAAGAGAGAGCATTTTCTTAAAATTTTATCTCTTTTGAGATTCATCAGAGTACCAATCTTTTTTTAGCCTGAGACTAGTGCACTTTGAAGTACTGAAAAAGTCACATAATTTCAGACATTCAAGGACTTAAGTCACACTAGTGCCAGTAGCAGATGACACAAGTTCCTAGAGGAGGTCACACTAATGCCCGGGGGAAGACACGAGTGCCTCATTCACATTAATGCTTGAAGGAGGTCATACCAATGCCTGGCTCCGGTCAAAATATTGTCAAACACTATCCCTTTGAACCTTGGGGCCTTCAGGGACCCTGAGGGGCCTCTTAATCTGCTTATGGGTAGCGCCGACCCCTGGAGTGGTACTAAACTTTATGACCAATAAATCCATTAGCGCCGCTCGGACCCCATGACTAAAAACAGATCAGGTATATTTATACTGTTTACAGTGACCAGTGACGTGCCATTGTCTCTGTAAATACGGTCCTGCAGCCACAATAAACACGGACTACTAGTGTCCCAGGGGAACTTGCTCGTCTGTTAGGCTCATGGCTCAGGTTGCCTGAGACGGGTTGATTAATCTTATTTGCTTAGAACACCCTCGGACGGCTACCCTGGCCCAGCTGGATCTGGCACTCTTTTAATAGGATGATGTCGAGCACACTGGTAAATTACGTTAAAGATCTGTGGACAAGATTATCAACAAAGATGGATGGCTGAGTTGATCCCCCGTTCTCCACACAACAAGTCTGGTGAAGTCTTCACCTGGCACGAATGGAAAGTTGGCAGAAAGAATACCTTTCCCCTGGGACTTGGCCACCACATCCTAGCCATCAACCACCTCCATCCTCATCAGTCGCTGTTAATGTCAGAATGTAGAGAAAAATTCATTTGCCCAGATACCCTTGCGGGATTTACGAAACAGATAGTAGAAAACATAAAACAATACCGTTAGGAAGACAAACACATAAGTTCACTAAAACAGGAAACACAAAGAGGTGAATAGTTGACTCAAATAAATGGCTTGGATATTAGCTCTGGCTAACAAAACCCGCAGAGTTTAACAACGAGTTGCTTCGACTCCTACTAGGCCTAGCCAAGGTCGCCGTACTTTAGCTAAACTGACAAGAGAAATTTACGAAACAGATGTGAGGAGCGGCAGCATGTGGCAGACACAGCTTCCCACAAATCTCTCACCTCGTTAGTGTTAATAATTAATCAAGCATCCCAGCGCACATCAGTCGATCGATCCAGCACACAAAATGATCAACAGTTGCATCTAAACGTGTCACCCTCGAGCATTCGGATATGAGAAGGACAGCAGAGAGTTACAAGGACGACGAAGCAGTGAGAATGCGGAAAAGAGGGCAGTAAGAAGGAGGGAGGGGAAGCAACCACAGGAGAGTGGGAAAGGAACTGGGGTCAGTTTGGAACTAGGAGCGAGAGGAAACAAGGACGAGCGGGCCAAGCAGAGGACATACAAAGGAAACTGTGTGGAGTAGGAAGCAACGGGTGGAAGCAGGGAAGGTAAGAAGCAGTGAGCAAGTAGGGAAAACAGTAAGGTGCAAGAAGGAGTATGGAGCAGCAAAGGTGAGGGAAGAGGCGGCAAAGGGAAGCGGTAACAAGCTCTAACTATCGGGCCTGGAAACATAAAAGTTTAAGTATACCTCTGGTCTAGTCTGGCTGAAATGATGCCGTAAAAGAGAGCACAGTCGACTCATATATATATATATATATATATATATATATATATATATATATATATATATATATATATATATAAATATATATATATATATATTTTTTTTCATACTATTCGCTATTTCCCGCTATAGCGAGGTAGCGTTAAGAACAGAGGACTGGGCCTTTGAGGGAATATCCTCACCTGGCCCTCTTCTCTGTTCCTTCTTTTTGAAAAAAAAAAAAAAAATTGACCTTTTAACATTATTACACGAAAGTGCACTTGGGAACTTATCGTGTTTCATTTTCCTTGTGGACTCAGGAATACACACATACACACACACCACACACACGTATTCCCTGCGTGTCGTAGAAGGCGACTAAAAGGGGAGGGAGCGGGGGGCTGGAAATCCTCCCCTCTCGTTTTTTTTTTTTTTTTTTCCAAAAGAAGGAACAGAGGGGGCCAGGTGAGGATATTCCAAAAAAGGCCCAGTCCTCTGTTCTTAACGCTAGCTCGCTAACGCGGGAAATGGCGAATAGTTTAAAAGAAAGTATATATATATATATATATATATATATATATATATATATATATATATATATATATATATATATATATATATATATATAATTGTACCCATAGCCCTCACATGAATAGGCGTCACAGTTCTGTCATAATTGGGGGTAGTTTGAATATTTTGACGAGTGGTGTATCGTAAACTCACAGAACTGAACGGGCATGTGTACGTGTTGTGTGGTATTAACCACATACCACTGACGATGTTGTGATGTTACTTTGTAAAAACAGAAGGTAAGATTTCAGAGTTAAAGCTCATTATCAATACTTTTTTTTTTTTTTTCATTCTTGGGTATTTCCTTGATGCAGACTATCTGAGTATGATCCCCTTGCCTTTGACCTAACACCATTACACCTATGGGTCGTATCGTTGTCCATGATGACCACATTGTATCCTTTAGTGGCCATAACCTCATGCTGAAGAGGTTAACCTGTTTTATATACGCAACCCATATGCTTAAACATGCTTCAGCGTTTGTGTACGTAAATGTAATGTTGTGTGTGTGTGTGTGTGTGTGTGTGTGTGTGTGTGCGGCGAGAGCCTGACCAGCCGGGTCTACCCCTTGCCCGATCACAAGAAATCTTTCACCGAGGGGTAAAATAAAAAAAGGCACAATGCCCCTACACCCAACCACAACCCCAAGCCTCCCGGTAGTAACGCCGTCCCAACCGATCAAATCTCAGCGGGGAAATGTAGAATGCCATTCGTCAGTGGGCGATGGGCCGTGTCTTGCAACGCGCGGAGCACCACTTGCCCCGCCATTGTCATGGTAAGCCATTAGTGATGTATGCGTCGGGTCCTCGTTACCTGTGACTGATGACGGACAAGGAGGAACATGGCCTCGCCTGGAACGACCGTGCGTGTGTGTGTAGAGTCCAAAGGCGTGCCGGGGATAACGACAGGTACACCGGTCGCTGCCCATCCTACGAGCTAAACGAGTTGAAAAAGAGAGAGAGAGAGAGAGAGAGAGAGAGAGAGAGAGAGAGAGAGAGAGAGAGAGAGAGAGAGAGAGAGAGAGAGAGAGAGAGAGAGAGAGAGAGAGAGAGAGAGAGAGAGAGAGAGAGAGAGCATTCTGTGGTCATTCGGAGGCAACTGTCTCACACCATGGCCACTATCTTTACTATCATATCTCCAACATGTATTGGAACTTTAGAGGAGTGTCACAGTGTCCTTCAAAGCACACAGACCATCAGGTCGTCTTTTGTCCGAGTCTACCATGTACTTATACTGTTCTCCAAGCACACAGACCATCAGGTCTTCTGTTGTCTGAGTCTACCATGTACTTATACTGTTCTCCAAGCACACAGACCATCAGGTCTTCTGTTGTCCGAGTCTACCATGTACTTATACTGTTCTCCAAGCACCCAGACCATCAGGTCTTGTTGCCCGAGTCTACCATGTACTTATACTGTTCTCCAAGCACACAGACCATCAGGTCTTCTGTTGTCCGAGTCTACCATGTACTTATACTGTTCTCCAAGCACACAGACCATCAGGTCTTCTGTTGTCCGAGTCTCTCATGTACTTATATTGTTCTCTAGCAGATAATCTCGACACAGACCATCAGGTCTTCTACTACTTAACCCCCGCATGTACTATTACTGTCCTCAAGCAAGAATAACCTCATCATTGAACATCTGATCTGTTATCTCTGCCCCATGAGTTGATCAGTTGGAACTAAACTTCCGTGTTTTTCTTTTTATCCCCATCCTAACGCCCCATCATCTAACACAAGAGGCGGAAAAAAAAAAATGAATTCATTACTTATACGACTAGGGCAGGCCTTAGCCGACACAACTAGACGTGACAACGCTTGTCCTTGACGTAACAATACGAGAAAAAGAAGCTAAAAACCAAACATTACTTCTGAAAACTGACGGGTCACGTATGTGAAAGAAAAAGATTAAATTAATCTGCATGAAAATATATTCCAAGATATGTGTCATTCTGTCCAACTCATATATGTTATAAATCTGCATCTCGAATCATACAGCACTCCATACGGCCTTAACGACCCCAGCAGTTGATAGGCCTAAAGATTAAACAACCAACCAGCCAGCACTCCTTAGTTAGACCACCTGATACTAAGTTATTTCTGTATATGTAAATTCATACAACTACATGCCTCAAATCCAATCAGTTGCTCAGCTTCTAAGGAAGCATCTATGGTGTATATATGACGTTTCTTTAATGTAATGTTCTTAAGTTATGGTAAAAAGAATGTGTCCAAGCACACACACACTGCCTGCTGGCAATCAATCCACTTGAACTCTCTTTCCATCTTACACATACAACTTCCACGTCTTACACATGCATCTCAGGACTTATTATTCTTCACTCCAAATTTCCCTGCGGTGAGATCTACGTGTTAGCCTTGCGTAAAGGCAAGATCTTGTCATAGGTGGACAATGTTCAGATACGGCGCTGCGAGTGTACAGCTCTCTCCCTCTACTGTACAAAGAGACGCAAGGGTGACGAAATAATGTCTCGTATGCACTCTGGCAGAGGCGGGACTTGAAAAGTAAAATATTCTAAGTATTCGACGAACCCAGGTTATGTGGGATAACCCACGATAAACAACACGAAGTCCATCAAGCTGGTGGCTGGTTCCCAGTGCTACTTCGCTTCTCTGGCAATACTGTGGCCTCGGCCACATAATCAAATTCGACTGTCAGTAATTACATGCCGTAACTTAACAGCCATGGTAATTTAAGCCGCAACTCCTTAATCCTTTGAATTTTCTGTTCAGTATGAGTAATACATCAGGGGGCAGAGTTAATCATCCTTTCAAATTCGCATTGCTTTCTGACGTGGTTGGGGGGGGGGGGGGGGGGGGACCAGCACCAGCCAGAGCGAGGACGTGGCTGCTACGGGATGCTAACGCCCCTGCAGCTTCAGGAGCTGGTCAGGATTAGTGTCAGAGTCACACTAAAGTTAAGACGTTCCGTCAGACGAGGCTAAAACAACAAGGTTTAACGGATTAAGATGCAAGCAGCAAATTTCAGGACAGAATCTTGTAGGTCACGAAATTTTCGTTGGACACTATGCTTAACATATCAAAGCATTGAAATTCTCGTAAAATTAACGAGACTATGAAATAAGTGATAAAAACAAAAACAAAAAAAAAAAACCCATAGAGAGCACTGGCTCATTAGAAGGGACCGCGGTTAAGCGAGGTTGACATTTAAATTCAAATAAAATCACTTCAAACAATGACGTCGTTGCTCACTCTGAGAATACCATCCAACGTTGGCAGGTGAGTCGCGACTCTGGCATTTGTTGTGCTCTATTTCTACCACATCGGACACACAACAGAACTCTATTTATACAGGAAACTAATTGAAATACCCGGTGTGGCCCCGAAATATCCGTCCGGGGCCGAGTTGAGCAGGCCGTGGGCGGGGGTCGGATTTGAGAGGGCGTGAGGACAAGGACCTTCGATGTACCACTTTGTATCTACCTCTTTTTTGCTCACTTCCACCTGGCATCACCAAGTTCACCTTGACTCTGGTCATGATGACTGGAAGCGATATATTCATGCAATACTTCACTGAAGATTGAGTATAATGAATTTAAAGTTCAGAGTCTTTCTGAAGAAAAAAAAATTGCAAGTTTTACCACTGTGCATTTATTGACATCATTGGTACTAAGGTCACGCAGTTATGCGGTGAGTAACTGATCAGGGATTTTCTTTTAATTCATCATACACTCAACGCTTTAGTTCATTGTAGGATATCAAATAACGACAGCCATACGACGCACACTGAAACTCGCAGACACCCAGCATACACTCAGGAAAATGTAAATACACCACGGGTCGGACTCTAACACCTGTACGTGGCGTCTAGTTGCTTCAGCCACCTGAAAGATAAAAGACACACACACACACCAGGATTTTAGTGTTTAGACGTGTGTCCCTAACCTCAACACGGTGGGGGTCGCATGTACTTTAATCTATCGCGGCTTCGGTGGTGTGATAAATATGCTGAGGTTGGGACACAGGTACAAACACTAAAATCCTGGTGTGTGTGTGTGTGTGTCTTAACCTACACGTGTGGCCGATGCAGCCAAGTGCCCTTTCCTGGGTTCGAGTCCGACCCGATTTATATATATATATATATATATATATATATATATATATATATATATATATATATATATATATATATATATAAAGAACTAGGTAGTAAAAAAAACTGGGTATTCATTGTCTACATATAAAGAAAATCACCTGGCACTCTTGTCAACAAACAATGTCGAGCGACGCGGCATACATGAATCATCTGCTCACAACATTTTCTTATGACTCTCTTTACCCATGATGAACAGGCTAAACAAACCTTAAAACCTGCACTGCAGATGCGGTTATCTCCTCTGATGTTTGTCTGGCATCCTTCAGCTAACTTCAGCTTAATCCTGGGATGATGGTGGGGCTCAGAGACAGCATATTCCTGAGGTGACGGAGCTTGTGGCAGGACACGTTCCCCTGTTCGCGTACATCCTGCAAAGACAAGAAATTATCATTTACGTTTTTTTGGCGGAAGATTTCGTTTAGCAGTTGATACTTTGAACAAATTCTATAATCACAGCCCAATGAGTATCTACATAAATTCTGGTACCTGATGCAGGTCCTTTAGGGAGAGAGAATGTTAGTGTAAGATTATATCGTTGCGACCTGCAGGTCGCGGTAGAAAAACTTCATTCTTCCTACCCAGGACTGGAATAGAACTTACCAGTTGTAGCAAATATCTTGGCTATGAACGGAAAATTTCACGATTACGAAACATCATGAACGAGTCCATAATAACAGAATGGCATCACCTTCTATATTTATCTTGCCAGGGTTAAAAGTAAGGCTGTGACAGATTACCAGCGCCAGATATAGAGGGGCTACTGGCGGGCTAAAGCTGTTATTGTGTAACTGACTGACCTTCCTGCCTGGCTAGGTTATTTCAGCACACCGACAAAGAATTAAAAGTTGTAGAGTCGTGCAATTTGTTCTCAGATATCATCCATGTGAGCCTAGTCAGGTTATGGGCGACGTGATACATGAATAAACGACTATCCATCAAAACAAAACTATACCAGTTTCATCCACAACCAATTCATCATTGCTTGTCTATTTCATTTACAAATAATATGACATATTCGTTCTAAACTTCTTCACCGTCAGTAGACAAACCTGGATGAAGGTAGAGGAAGTAATGTGGTATGCCTACAAGCAAAGAGATCTAGAGACTAACCTGTTAACACACTGACAGAGAGGCGTTCTTGAGAACATTATAATTGCCGCCAGGCTGCTTGTTTTTGCCAAATCATCAACTTGTAATCAAACTCCCCTGAACTAAAAGGGGACGATCTTCTCTTCCCTGACCCATTTCACGCCAAAAACTATCTTCTTACACCATATACAAGTCAACAAGTGCCGGTCTATTCTAACATGGTCTCCCTGATTTGTTGTTGGTCCTGGGTAGCGTAGGCGGACCTAAATATATATCAGTTCCGAATTTTTGCAAGCTATTTGTGTATGCTCTTTTGGCACTAGCGATTCACCAAGTATATTTTTGAATAACCGAGACTTGCAAAAGCTCGTAACAGCAAATTTATCTCCATACCCTAAGTACCTGCCCACACACACACACGCACAAATAATTTAGGCTCGTACGTTAGTCTCACCTCCCACCTCCCCTGACAAGCTAGGCTCAAGTTGGGCTGCATGACGTACCTATGGGTAGGTAGCAGATCTATTCATCTAATTTACTAGTGGACAAAATAGCGACGTTTTCCATATTGCCTTTGACCTTGGGTCTTATTCTGGTCATCATTCAGCATTTGTACACAAACAGTTCCGTCCATCATTCGTTCATTCTAGAGTTATTTTCATAAGATTAGTAGATAAGCTTTATAGGTCATTTAATTCAAACCTATCTTTTTTATCTAATTTAAAAACATGTTTACTAATTCTAAATGATTTCCCAAGTGCTGGGGAGAGGTTCTTACAGTTTGCTGCGGAGCTACAGGAACCAAGACCAAAAACGCATAAAAAAAAAAAAACTCTGGACGGGGAAATGTAAGCTACGGTCGTATTTTTTCGTAATAAAGATATAAGCAAGAAAAAAAAATTCTGCCCTGGAATTATCCTATACAAAGCCAAAAATTCAGAGTAATAATGATAAACCAGATCAACGCACTTGGTTAAATATACACTTCAGATATTATATCTTTGGGTGGAGGGTAGGTCGACATCGGGAAGAGGAAGAGTTCCGAGAACCGACGCTCAGGATAGAACACATTTTTCATGGGGATTTCCCTGCCCAGAATTATAAGCATGGTACAGTTTTGCCCGTCACCCATATATATATATATATATATATATATATATATATATATATATATATATATATATATATATATATATATATATATATGATGGTATTATAGCTTGACACAATGAACCTGCATTGCTGTTTTTGTCACATTCCCCTCCCTGACCCAGGATGCTTTTTCTTGACCTGCTTCACCTATAAGCAGGTTGCTGGCTTTCAGTTCATAAACTCACACTTGACATTTAAGAATATGTCAGTCACACAATTCTAGATTTTTCCCTGCTTTATTCAGCGATGAATCCTAGTAGTTCACCAATTCAATACCTCAGCGGCGTCGAATCGGAACGGGGCACCATCGGTCGAGGAGGTCTGGACGGTTCCCAGAGCCCCTCTAACATCAAGCGACTAACTCACCTCATCTCTAACACCACTACTCCTTGACCTGGCTCTCTCTCTCTCTCTCTCTCTCTCTCTCTCTCTCTCTCTCTCTCTCTCTCTCTCTCTCTCTCTCTCTCTCTCTCTCTATTCTCTTCTGGAACATCTGTAATCTCATTCCAATCTCCTCTGTGGAACACCATGTCTACTTCTTCCTATGATCTTCTCTTATCAAAAGCCAGCCGTCCACAATATAAAATCTTCATTTTCTATCATTGTGTCAGCTCTGCGAGCGGTGTCTGCGCTTACTGCAGTACTAAAACACCCACTGTTCGCTACGTGGATCTTGAGTCTCCCAGCTATTTAGTCATTGGCTCAAAAAAAATTTCTAACCTCTATAACTTTGCTTTGATGTTTCGCATGTATCCCCCAACTATTGTAAAATTCCTTCTGCTATTTGAAGCTCTGCCAGGGAGCATTACTCTCTTTATCCACGCACGGAAATCCTCTGTGGAGGAGATTTCGATACACTTCATGAGGATTGCTTAAGGCTCTACTCGGGACGATCCCAATGGAGTCGAAGCCCCTTTCTTCGTCCTTCCGTAACGACCTGGAACGAGTAATCAAACTCCCAACACGAGAGTTCCCGACCGTCCAGACCATTCTTCCAACGCGTTCGAACTCTGTTTACCTTTTGAACTCCCCCCCCCCCCCCCCCCACTACGCATGCACGGTTTCTGCCCTCCGTATGGTCCTCTGGCCACAGACTTTATCTCCGTCACTTCTAACTGAACGCATTCACATCCTCCTCCTCCTCCTCCTCCTCCTCTCCCAATACGCCTGACTTTGGCATTTATGGGGTTTTCAACTATCAGTTGGGAGCCTCATTTAATGGCTTTTATCGGGTTCGGAGCTGCTGCTTTACTGGCCAGAACGCCTCCAGCTGTGCTATTCGTATTCTTACAACGATGTGGGAGGATGAAGAACGTAGCAAAGGCTTACAAGGCATTCCTAACCATACTCACCAAACACTCACACGACTCTTAAGTCAATGCTGTCCGGCACATCTGGTTGGAACACAATATTCCTCCACCTTGTGACACTACACCACCCGGCAGGTTACCACCACTTGCGGCTGCAATCTAGTCCACCAACAACATCAGTTGTATAAGTCCCTCTTCCTAGTTTCCAAGGCATCATCTGAGGTATCCCTCACCTTCACCAATCCTCTCCTTCTTCCCAGTCATATCATATAAATGTTTTAGCTTTCATCCGTCCTCCATTTTCGCACTATATACTCATTTGCAAACCATAACACTACAGACGCCAATATGTTCCACGTAATTTACCAATTTGGACCATGAGAAAAGAACATGGTTTCGTCTCCACATCAGAACTAAGAACACGACTTCCTCCACGATGGAGACGTCCAGAGGTGGACAGCTTCCCCCACCTAACCATGAAGACTCTCGGAACATCAACTTTTCATCTTCCTCACATCAGTGAGATCTCGTCGTGGACAGTTCGTGATGCCTGACGATCCTCACTGGCACTCCAACTAGGACTATCTCTTCAGAGACACACATAAGACTTGTATTGACTCGACATTCTCTTGGCCACCTCACCAAAACTAACCGACCTATTTTGGTCAGACAGACAAATCAGGATCATTCAGAGGGTCACGCTGCAGTATACTTTGATAAACAGTTCAATAAAATAAAAATGACTCAAAAAACTTTTTTTTTTTCTAAGACACGTCAAATCTTCCGAGGATCGTAGTGTTCTGAAAGGATACTGATGAAGGCGACCGCTGCGTTCTTTAGGATACATTGTTTTACCGTCTAGTTCTTGTGTGTGTGTGTGTGTGTGTGTGTGTGTGGGAGAGAGAGAGGGATAGAGAGATAAGAGACCCTTCGTCCAGCACAAGAAATAACTGGCTTAAACAGGTTTGCTGTCCGTGATCTGATTCATTTGTCTTTACCTGCTTTTGCGCATCGGACGGCCCAACCCTCAACATGATCTGGTCGGTTCACCGTGTGAAAAATAAAGAAAGAAAGAAAGAGGACTTCGGAGCCACACTGACTTCCTTCTAGCTCATCTCTCCAACAATGGAACTCAAGCAGAAGCTTTGAGCCGCCCGCCACACTTGAACCAGTTGTCCTCAGCTGTCGTTCTCCTCTCATAAAAAGAGTCTTACACCCTCAAGGCTCCGTCTGCTGGAATGCCTCTCTGTGGCTCCGTCTGCTGGAATGCCTCACTGTGGCTCCGTCTGCTGGACAGCCACACTCTTCACTGTCCCAGAGAGACAGCCACTTCATTGGTTTGCTTTGTTGACTTACTTCGTCACTGCTTTATAAACGCTGGGTTGGAAGCAAGTTTCCTAGAGCGATTATCTCAGTCTAATCATATCTTCTCCATCTAATGACGGTGCAGTGGAGGTTCCACCGCCCTCCACTCACCAGTGAGGAACACCAAGAGTGACCTGGACGGACGCTGCCGTTTCAGTCACGCGAAGAGGAGGTGGAGGAGGAGGTTGGAAGAGGAATGGGATAGCACCATCAGTCATGTGAGGTTCCCTGGTCAATCGGTCAAAGGTAAATACTAGGAGGCCGAGTGGCACATCTGGAGTGAGTTACAATCTCCCTGGTGACGAAGACCCTACGCCTGTAGCAACAGCTTAGAGCTTAATTAGCTTATCTAGTGACAGGTGTACCACGACGGTATAAACAGGGGGAGCGTGTGTGGGCCGGTGGGGTTGGCTGGCGGGCGGAGGGGATCCGAGTTACGGACGCTGCTAGTGTCAAAGTCGACGTTCCTCGTCCACGACGGTGATGGCTCCGTGCCTCCACCGTCGTCGCTGCAGGGGAACATCACCTCACTCCTCCAACGCTCCCTCCTATTTATACAAGATGACACATCCCCGTCACAAAGAACGTATTTCGGGGGGGTGGGGGGGCCGCCTACATTAACCTTAGACTACGTTCTAAGTCGGAAGAGTTATGCTCTTTTACGACGTGAGAGACATGATCAAAGTCAGTGATGTTGGTCGAGAGACAGTGAGGGTCAAGGAGGAGTTTGCTGGTGGCCGAGCTGAGCCGCCTATAGTTAGCCAGCACCGCGGGAGACGCCCTCACTTTGGGAACATAATCGAGCGGAGATGAGGAGGCGGTGAGCATTTTGGTCCCCGGGACCCCAAGAATACCCACTAGTGCTGGGTAACCCGAGGACTGTGGGCGGACAGTTGACGCTCAGGGGATGGCGGGGTGGGTGGGTTGGTTTATCCACTCTGCCCTTCCTCCCTCCCTTGCTAGGTCAAGGTACATATTTTGCTGAACATTATAAATATACAACTGTACCCCCGAGTTAATTAGACGAAAGACAAATAAAGTTTGGAGAATCTCTATTCAGTGCCAAAATTGTCCCGTATCTTGGCTGTGAAATATAACAAGGATCACAAACTTACATGTACAGTGGAAGGGTGGAGGAAGATTGAGGAATAAACAGGAGTAAGGTGGAGGAAATGTGGAGAGGAGTTGGTGGGACGTCTATGGCTGGCTGGATGGCCCCCGCGCATGGGCTATACAAACACAAGTCACTCACCTTCAATACGGACTAATTAGTGGCCATTTATTAAGACCTCTGGTCACCTCTGTTGGAAGAGGTTTCGACGGAGTCTTTATGAGTGAAAGAATGGCTAATGCGTGTTGCACCTCAAGGAAAGTCGATACTAGAGACTGGAAGTAGACGGATGGGGCACCTGGGGTGTCTTGTATCAGCAGAACGGGTAAGGGGAGACCAGCTGAACGGGCCAGATATAGTCAGCAGGACAGACCAGGCTAGGGATGGACAGGAGGATGGGCCAGACAAGGCATATTTGGAATTAGACGCACGTCGCGCGTCACGGGAGGGTGTGGCAGAGGAGAGGAAGGATAGGATCCGGGAGAGGTAGCAGAGGGGCCGTCAGGATAGAGGAGAAATATGGGGAGAGGGAGATCAGGTAGGACACATGAGAATGGGAGAGGAAGATATGGAGGAGAGGCGAGGGTAGCAACGGAGAGGTAGTAGAGAAATACTGTTCAATAGCCCCACCATCTGGCAGGCGGGATCAGGTATCCCCTACACCATCTGCTAGGGACACGGCAGCTGGTGAGATCAAACGTCTCCTTGCACCACCTACCACGGGACGCAGCGGCTGGACTTCCCGTCACATCAAGAGAGATCAACTATGCTCCCTTAACCTCCCATATTTATGGCGTTCGAGATGTGACGACCTTGGAGGCAAGAGATGACACAACCAGGACCCACCACACAGTACAAGATAGTGGTATATCAAGGACCGTCCCACCGCGCTAGGTCTACAGTCTCATGCCAGGTTAGGAGCCACACGCCAGCCAGCTAGGTAGGAGGTGATCCACACCACGGCGGCCATTGTGTGAGGAACACATACACACACACACACACACACACTCCACTCAGCAGGTTTAAACCTTCATAAAATTTCGTAATTTAGAGACAAGAAGCCTTAAAAAAGAAGAATTAAGAGTATTTAAGAGACTTTAAAACCATAAACACGGTGATCAGAAAGTGTTTTGAGACGAGTGTCGTATAAAAAAGAAAAACACTAAAGATTAAACGAAAATAAAATATGAGAAACTAAAGCTAAGTAGTGCTTTAATTCTTCTGGGAGAGTTAGAAACTACTTGAGGGACTACTGACACAAAACAAAAGAGAATAATGTGACTTCAGCAAAGGCAACCTTAACGGACGCAACTTATTAAAAGAACCTGCTAGTGAAAGTCCCAGTCCGCTCGGCAGATGGCGGGCCTCTCCAGGGTACCCCGCGCGCCGCAGGGTAAAATATTCGAACTGGGTGACCGCAAGTCGCTCTCCTTCGTCCCGTAATTTTCCATCCCTTTCCATAAATCCGGTACGACCTCGCCTTGAATCATCCACCGACGATTCTTCTCTCTATTCAGCCAGGAGAGGGGTTACAGAATCGGAAGCGAGTGAAGCGACTTAATTTGTAATTTTTCCTCTATCGTGAATTTGGTTGAAAGTTGCCATTTGCTAGGCTGGCGGCTCTTGACTCGCTCACTGACTGGCTGGCTACATCACC
Organism: Panulirus ornatus; assembly: GCF_036320965.1. NCBI lineage: Eukaryota > Metazoa > Arthropoda > Malacostraca > Decapoda > Palinuridae > Panulirus > Panulirus ornatus. The sequence continues at coordinate 8,035,815 of NC_092237.1, forward strand.
CCGGCTCATGTTCTCCGCTCGCAGTAATTTGGTTGATTTGTGAGCCGTCTTTCCTGTGGTGATTTACTGGCTTGGAAGAGAGCGGAGGGAGGGGGGAACGTGTGTTTCTGATAGAGAAAGAGAGAGATAAGACAGATAAGAGGAGGCTATTGAAAGGTGAAGCAAGCTAGCATACGAGAAATTCTTGTAAGATCAAAATGATTGGGAGCAACCAATTTATAAGGTTTATTTTCATCCTAGCCAGACACTTAAGAGGAAGACTGGCTAACAATCCTTCCATCGTGGAAGAACTTGGTGAAAAATTGTTTCTGCTGTAGTCATGAATAAAGAATTAACTCGAAAAAATAGAAATCCTAAGAATGATATCATTGAATTTCGCAAAACTGAGTTTTTAAAGGTTTAAAAGAAAGCAGTACACTTTAGGTAAGGAATCCATAGGCTCTTCAGAATTTGCATAATCATGTCAGGTGTTTTGAAATGAGACCATCAATATCTAACTCAAAATTAATTTTCAGTACGAAGGGTGATCTGAACTGAAGACAAGAAACATTACAAACGAAATGTCTCGACATCTTATGTACACTTTTGAAAATCCACTTACTGTCTTAACAAAATAATTTCTAAATACGATAAATTCTAATAAGTCTACTCGATATTAAAAAAAAAACCCAGCAAATAAGTATGTTTCACTTATATAATGTTGGGCAATAACAAATTTATGGATAACAACCTCTTATTATTCTTGTTTTTCTTTGGACTATTATTCGGGACACTAGAAATGGCCCTGAGTTTGACTGAAAAACAAATTGATAACGCCTTCCACGTATGATGCATGTTTGGCATAAAGTCCATATTACAAACACGCTTAACCTCAGCCAAAACTGACCGCAAGTTAAAGCATTTCTTTAATCCTTTTGATCAGTATTACCAGTTAGCCGACTGTGCATCTAATCTAATATTACTCAGTCCTCGGGAAGCGCTATATGTATAATCCTCGGCCCGCTACTGTACGCTGCGCAGCGAACATCTCCAATATTCCCAATTCACACACTGAATTCGTGAAGGAACTTGACGGGTTACCTATTGGTTCACGGACGAGGGCAGGCCATATCACAGTGAACTTAATGTCTAGGGAGGGTAACGCGCGTGCACTGCCTACCACACCAATACACTTTGTCATGTCCTGAGGACGGAACGGGAGGGTGGCAGGCTGCTGAAGGAGGAGGATGGGTACCTGTCTGTCACAGCTGGTGCCTCCGGGCTCAGTTTATTTTCGTTACCCCCCTCGGGAAAAGAAAATGTAATAAAAATCCTGACGGTAAATATCTTAGGGTATGATTATCAGTGATGTCTCCTGCAGGTGGGCTGGACAGGCCTGGGAGTGCTAGTATGTAGCAGAGAACGCTAGGGCTTCCTCCAACCTTATATTGTTGAATGAGTGGGAAATCTCCCCTCACTCCTGCTCTCGTGGTTCTCAGACCAACATAGCTAACAAACTATGATGATGTAATAGTTTTTGGGACCTGTTTGAAAATACAGTTTCACCGTTACCACAGTCGATAGATGATGCTTGCATATAGTCTCTCTCTCTCTCTCTCTCTCTCTCTCTCTCTCTCTCTCTCTCTCTCTCTCTCTCCCCTTTCTTTCAATAGATCCCGACAAAAATAATAATACATCAAACGTTCATATATAAGTCACTTCGCACGCGAGACCATTGTAGAACCAATGTTTAAGACCACAAGCAGGAGCAGAGCAACCCTCGTCTCTCAGGGCCCACGGCGTGAGGCATGCAACCGCTACACGAGAGAGAGAGAGAGAGAGAGAGAGAGAGAGAGAGAGAGAGAGAGAGAGAGAGAGAGAGAGAGAGAGAGAGAGAGAGTCACACCACCCCCAAATCAATTTAGCTCATCCTGTCAACTCTGGAACTCAGTGACTGTGGATGGCATAAGTATTACACCTGCAGGCGAACCTATGTGATACACATTTCCTGTGTTGATGGGGGTGTTATCGCAATACAGTCACTTGATCTATGTAACACTGACTGACTGACTGACTTAGTCGAAGAAGAGATTATCATCATGAAAGACACAGACAGACTGACGTTGGCCGCAGAAGACAGACAGACATTCTAAACGCTACGTTCGTTAAATTCTACCTCAACATGAATGATGTTCACCTGATGTGTTTTCTAAGCCTCAACGTACAGAGAAAGTATGAGTTTGCACGGACGAAAGCCCCATCTATAAGATGCTGGCTGGCTAAGACGCCATTTAGTACTGCTTGCCCAACAGAATTTCATCAGACTCATATATTTGCCAGTGGGCTGACCTGTATTCCTCTTTCAGTGCCCTCTCTGACCTTTCTCCATGGGGCCGGGTCAGTGGTCGTGGTTCATGGTGACCTCCCCAGACGTTGACACTCATACAACTTAAAATATGACCTGAGTTGACGTGTCATGTCACATAGCGATCAGTGTGGTCCCACGGTGGCCTTTCAGTGACCTGAGATGTGACCTCTTGTGATCCGCTCTGCTTTATGACCCAGTGTGATACAGAGTGAACTGAAATGGTCCTATACGAGCTGGTGTGGTCTTTAGCAAGCTGTCATAACCACAAGTGATGTGTAGTAATCCTGGGGAAAGTGTGGTGACCCCCCCAGGTAAAATGTGATGATCCCGGTGACCTTTGGTGACCCCCCCCAACTGAAATGTGGTGACCCTAGGTTGAAGTATGGTCATCCCAGGTGATGTGTGGTGACCCTCAGTGCAGGATGGTGACCCTCAGTGAAAATAATGGTGACCCAGGTGGTGTAGTGACCCTCTGAGAATTATGGCGACCCCAGGTGAAATATGGTGACCCCAGATGAAATATGGTGACCCTCAGTGAATTATGGTGACCCTCAGTGAATTATGGCGACCCTAGATGAAATATGGTGACCCTCAGGTGATGTGTGATGACCTTAGGTGAAGGATAGTGACCTCATGTGCAGACGTATTCATCTGCCAGACGTAGTTCGCAAGTCGGTAAAGTTTTCGACCTTGAAACTAGGAGTTGCACCTCCGGAGACTTGCTCTTGTCTTTGAAATGAAAGTTGCGATGTCCATGGAAATTTGTGATGGTGAAACGAGCATGGGTCGTTCGGCCCTAAACGCCTGGGTTGTTAGGTCGTAAATTGTATTTGTTACGGTTGGGTTGTATGTCCATTTTTCTTAAAACGACCCTCGATGACCTGGGATGACCCCTTGTGACCTTACTGCAGTCTAGGGATGGCATGACGAGGTTGCCTATGGTGACGTGAGATGACCTATACTGACCCCTCGCAATGAGGTGACCCAGCGATGTCTAAAACTGACACTTGAAAATAATGATGAAGAACGACCAATGTGATGACCTCGAATGATCCTAAGACGAACCCTGACCTCCAATGGTAAATGTGACCTTTGATGACTTGTAGTGTAACAGCGCTGTAGGTAAGTGACCTCAGTTGACCTCTAGTGACGTGCGGCGACTGGAGAGAGAGAGAGAGAGAGAGAGAGAGAGAGAGAGAGAGAGAGAGAGAGAGAGAGAGAGAGAGAGAGAGAAGCGAGAGGAGAGACTGGCATGAGAGATGGCGAGAGTGAGGAAGGGAAGGGAGGGAGGGAAGGATACTCTATCTAGGGAGGGTGAATTTGCCTGCATTTTACCAAGACGAAGAGCAACACGGTGTCTCACACAGCCCCTCCCACACTGCTGACTCGTACCACCACAGACAACTCGGGAGTCAAGTCCCCTTGCATTTGCTATCCCTTAACATGTTCCTAAGACAATATTCGTACGTAAAAATGCCTTCTTTCAACGCACTTTGCTCCTAAAAAAAGAAAAAACAAGAAAGAAAATAAAGGATTCTAAAACTATGTATCGCCTGTCCTTGTGGTTTTAAAGCTGTGTTTTTTTTCATGATTTCTTTGACATGTGATTTGGCTTACGTCCTCCCGAGGGTCGATGGTGGACTTGACCTGACGATGCTGCAGACGGCGACTTGGACAAGGCAACTTAGACATGGACGTGACCCAACCACCTGGGGGGGACTTAACGACCACGGAACCATAATGACACAAGGAATCATCATGACCATCATCTTCAGCCATATCGTAACCATATGTACTAACTGCCTCCCTCATCGGATGAAATGGATATTGAGTTCCCGATCTGCTTACGTGGGTGAGTATTTCATCTCTCGCTCTGCGCGGCATCTCGGCCACGGCGCTCTGTAACTCTCGTCAGTTCCCGACGTCTCTGAGGTATGTGATCAGGCACGGGGGGCGCCGCAATCAGGGGAACACAGAGAAAAGCAGACACCAACGTACCACTGTGTATTTTCAAGGGTGTTTGCGATAGCAGATGTGATCACGAACACAAGAGGTTACTGTGATGGCAGCAGGAAAGAATAAATAAATACGGACACATACCTGTGAGGTTTTCAACGACGGAGAAGGAAAACAAGCGAAGTTATTCGTCTGGTCTAACTTTATATGTATAACGGGTGTTACCGTCGACTATTATCGTCGGTAAGGCATTACCACATGCGTCTACCAGTCCAACTGTAGATTGGGGACTTAGCCTTTTTAAATCACCTCTTAATCCTCTCTTTTCTAAGCTAAGTAAGTTGATGGTCTTCTAGACAAACACTCAATCGCAAATCAACTTCATCGACACTGCATTCTGTCAACACTTCTGGGTAGGCAAGACAGAGGATTCCTTTCTTACGTCTTGGATTCGAGTGCCGTAACTGCGAAGCCTTGAACGTTTTACGGAGGTTCGAGTATGACTTCCGACGATGGACGACGAAGATGGACAAGAGATATTAACTGTAAGCCGTGCTACGCTGGCATCACAAATGGAATATGGAGTACAAGATTATGTATTTTTCCTATTATCACCTGCAACTACAGTGTGAATGAGCTTTTATTCCGATATATGACTAGAACAAAAAGGTTATGAGGTTATCAATATGACGTTGAAGAGTAGGAAAATGTATACGTATTTATCTCAGTACGTTGACTGGGCTTAGTGCTTGCCTCAACCAGGGTGACAGCTCGGATACCGTCACCCATCATGACTTCATCTCCTCCACCACACACCTACGTACCGACCAGGACCCGCTGGCCAATCTTCCCACAACAGACGACCTGGTCACGCTGGTGCTGCAGTGCGGGTACTGGGGCAAGAGAAAGAAGACACTGCCACCACTAACCCGCTGTACGTTTGTGCCAACTGGTAGAACCTAGTGCTGGTAGAGCCCAGAGCCAGCCGAACAGCCTGGTAAGCCATAACTCATTGGTACCGAAGGAGGCAACACCAACACACTGTGTGGCGCAATGCCTGGCAGGAAGCAACACAACGCCACCAAGAGTGTTGTTGGGCAGCAACACACCGTCCTGAAATTATCCGAAGAGGGTGGGGGAGTGAGGACTTGTGATACAACGGTCCGATTACCTAACAAGCCAGCGACACCAACACACCAGATCCCCAACTCAGGTCTGGCCGCCACTACCCTTACAAATACACGCGAGGACTCGAGACAAAGCCGTGGTTACCACAGCAGCACGTCTCAAGGTAGAGAGCCTGCTCTAGTTGCCAAACTTCCAGCAGTACTTCGTCCATACAGGCGATCCTGCACGCTAGCCTTATCACCTTGATACCTGTGCGTGCGTGCAGTAGTGAACTATATACTGGGAGATTGGGGGGGGGTCACATTTCTCTTAAGAATAACCTTCTGAACATCAAATTCCGTTCGGGTCAACAACACTTCCTAGGTCCATTCTTACGAAGAGACGCCAAGAATAATGTATGAGGCATCCTCTCCCTACTGACACTACCTGGTATCAACTCCAAACCTCGCTACGAATTTTACTTTATGAGAATAAAAGAAGAAAAAAAATCTAGAGTGGCGAGCCAGATTGTGGGAACTGCCCCTCAAAAGGCAACAGTGGGGTCACGATGTGGCGGTTCTCTCTCGCGGTGAAGGGCCAGCGTGACTGATCCAGGCTGACTGACGCCGAGTAGGGAAGGGGCGGAGGGAGGACTGATGGGGTGGAGGGGAGGAAGGGAAGAGGAGGGGAGGTGGGGGGAGAGGAGGAAAAGAAGAGTAGGGAAGGTAAGGTATGTCGTGGGGGGTGTAAGCGAGGGAAGAGGAGTATTAGATGAAGGAAGGAGAGAAAAGATTGGAGGATGGGCAGTAGAGGGAACAACACATGCCCGTTCAAGCTATTGCCCTGAGGTAAGTTATCGAAGCAGCTCTCAACGCATAATCTTACCCGATCCACAGTACCGGTGTTTTCTGCAGATGAACGCTTTTCATAACTGTCCCTTTTTGGGTTGACTGATCTGGCACTGTCTTAGCCACAGGTCGAGAGGGAAGAGGCTTGAGGTATGAGGATCTGGGGAGAGAACTGGTGGTGAGGGAGGGCAATGAGGGAGAGAGGAGGAGAGAAGGACGTTGAGGGCTGGGGACGTGGAGGCGATGTGAGGATAGTCTAACAGGAAGGGTCAAGGGTCAGGCCAGCTATATAAAACTACGATATTCACCAAAGCTGTTCAGTGTGAGGCTGTGCTGAGCCTGCTGGGTTGAGGTAAACTTTAGATTTAAAATTTTTGCATTACAAAAATAAAAAAATAATCCTTTATCTCCTTTGCAGGGTGAAAATTCTTAAATATCATGATATAAAAAAACAAACTAGCATAGCATAATTCCAAGAGACTGTAAAATATCCGTAAATAATAAGGAAATATAGTACGATACTCTCTTAAAGTTGAGAAGACGTGAGCGGAGGGAGGAAGGGGTTGAGAGGTGGCGCATGATGCGTGTGGCCGGCTTAACATTAGCTAGACGTGCACGGGACGACGCTACCTCCTCCGCCACCTCCACCACCATCAGTACACCGCGCCGCCGCCGCACGCCATCCGTCGCGATCCTGCACGCTAGCCTTATCACCTTGATACCTGTGCGTGCGTGCAGGTTCACACCCACTCTTAAATGCGCCTATCATCAATGAACAGACTTATCTGCCACGAAGGTAAATATTAGCACAGTAGGAAGTAAAAACTCCGTTTTCTCTCGGGGTTCAAGAGTACAAAATGCAAACAGTTCAGCTACGAATCTGTCTTCCCTCCCTCGCTGCTGCCGAGCGGGTATCAAGGCCTCAAATCAAGAGCAATGGCCGTAACAAGTCATGTTTACATCCTTGATAAAGGAGAGAGAGGGCGGTGTTGGTGAGGCGGGAGGGCAGGTCTGTGTGTCTTGAGAATGAGTATGGACAATACCCACTGTCGGCTGGAGCCCCACCCACTACACACGCCACTACCCGCTCTACTAGCAGTACACTATCCGACACTGCCATTTCTCCTGTGTGAATTCCACTTTAATTTCATTCACAGACATTTCATCTTACGGTGGGCTTATCACACATATCAACCCCTTTCCAACACAATGTCAAGCTCCATTTCCATTAAGTCAACTTTAAGCATGACAGGAGATTTACCGGACCTCCTCCTGCTCGTGGTTACACCGCGAGCGAAAATTCACCTTCCACGAACTTGCATCATCGAAGTAGTCTCGTAAGAAGCCACTGCTAAAAGAGTCCATCCTTTCCCTGCTACTGATTGCAGAGCAGCCCACGAGAGCACACCTGGGGTTATACAATAATAATGTTAATAAAAATCGCACGAAGGAACTTTTATTTTCCAGTTTTGAGTCCAGCGCCACAGACGGGGGACTGGCGTTGGTGGCTGGAAATATAAAGCCACAAAAACCTCTCTGCACTGTTGATTGTCGTAGATGGTTTCGAGATAATTTCTGCCGCAACTGCGGCTAATTTATTATGTTTTCTTACCCATCCTGTAAGCGCTGGCGCAAAAGAGGATACAAAGTGCACCAAAAGGTCCAGGGACTCGAGCCTCAATGATTTTTCAACACCAGCAAGAATACTTCTGCAAAATATGTATCCCAGAAAAATACATAAACTTTCACGAATAATTAACAAAACGATTTTTATATCTTAACTTATTCTAAACTGTACTTTTTTCTTCTTTTTAACCTAACTGAAAATAAAATTTTCATGAAACTTTAAATTTGGTGATAGAGGCTTGGTCAGTTTTAAAATCTTTCAACTGATCTATTTCTTTGATTATATCTGGCCGTGTCCTGATTATCATGGGGGTAGGGAGGTAGTAAACAGACGGCGGTGCTCGTGACGTCACAGGGAGGCGGGGCCGAAGGAAGGAATCCATCCCCCTCTCTCCCACATAATGTACGTCCCAGGCATTGTGCTCCCTTGCCAATCACCACCCACCCAACCACAGTGGACTGGCCTCATGAGAGGAAGTATCTGGACGACCTGAACATAGCGCACCTCTCGAGAGAGATCACGATAAAAGATTTAGCGCCTTAAAAAAAGATCTTTGGACGATCTGAATATGGCGCGCCGACTCTATCAAACGAACAGAGTTTTTTTTTTTTCATAGCGGCGAAGTGTATTAGTTCGTTATAACCCGGGTGTGAGTTCCTTTCCTGAAAAGGCGCTTTTACTATTTGATATGACGATTCCGGGTGAATGCAGTGTCAAATTAACATTGAGGAGTATGGATATATTGAAGGCAATTTATCTCGTATGATCTTAAATGGGTGATGTTCAGGCAGTAGGGCCACCCCACCCTACCCCCCTCCCGCCACTCATCCGCCTACCATCCACAACAAGCCCCGGCTCACCCGCTCACCACCCACGGTTAAGCCCCCGGATCTGCCTTTCCCCCCCTGCCTCTGCCGTTTAACCTAAATTCCAAAGGATCGTACCGTCGCTCGCGCAATGGCCGTACCGTCAAGTTCCAGGGTCGTACCGTCGCGCTCAATGATCGTACCGTCACGTTACAGGGCCGTACCGTCGTCCCGGGCAATTCAAGGCAGTACATGGCAAAGCCAGATAACATAAGCCTTGATGATCTAGGACGAGGTCATCTGATGGAGGATAGTAAATGGTATCCTACACTTCTAATACCCACAGAAAGAGGCAGGATAATAAGAACGGAAGGGTTCCTTTCCACTAGAAAGGATGGATGAGGAAAACTGAGCAACGGGGAGATGGAATGGGGGGTTCTAAACGGTTATAAAAGCGACGATCAAGAGGATTCATATATATATATATATATAAAGGTGCATTACAAAATATAAAAGATAAATAATACCCAAAAGGAAATGTCTTACCCTTGAAGAATAGAAAATAAAGATAAAAAATAACTCGTGAATGTCTTCTGCAATTAGCATAAACCATTTTTACATCATTATACTTGTAAATCAGCCGCCACCCAGGTCACTCAACGTAATAATGGACCTTAAAAAAGTCAAAACTGATAAAAAAAGAAAAGAAAATCAAGGTAACTGTGTAGAAAACATCAGACTCTAATGCTCAATGCTTGAACGTGTGCTGAAACATTGGTACTACGATTAGCCACCTGGATTACATACATAACGAGGATGACCTTTCTCGAAATATAGTCTTTCCTACAATCCCTTTTTTCTTCTACTACGTGGTGTATGTAGAGCAGGAGAAGCGGCACCGTCACTTCGTCGAGCAATGAAAGCGCAGTAAAACCCTCTCAGACGGTATTTTTATTTGGGAGGTTCGTCAGTGAGCTACAGTTAATCCCCCCGGTGATCCCAGGGAGGTAAACAGAACAACGGGTACCCCCCGCCACACCACAAGCCCGCTGGAGTCCAACATTCTCCATGTTTATCGTAATCGCTCAAGAGAAGTTGCTGGAGATACATACGTCAGTGGCTCGCTATGTCTCCTGGTAGTCACCCGCCCACCTGCATGTTAACCACTGAAGTATTATTCACTCCCCGAAAGCCAGGCGTTTAACTGGCCCGTTTATCCATCACCCTGACAGGCGTAAGTCGGACCGAGCTTTGGGTATATACCGAAAGGAGATTCACAGCGCCAGATGGTCGCTGCAGGAGACGGTGGCAGGTGCTGCGGACGGTGACCATACAGTAGATGGAATCGAGAGGTACGGGGCGACACCTGAGGGGAAGGACATAGGAACAGCACACAGCGGGAAGTGAGGTGTACTGGGGACAGTGGGAGATCGAAGCAGACGTTCGGTTAGTGACAGGGTCCGAGGGCGCGTTGACGAGATGGATTTGATAGACTTGGGGGAAGTGAGTGCGAGGGAAAAGAGAGGGAAAGGTAAACAGAGGAAAAGAGAACCATTAAGGGTACTTAGGTAATGGTTAAAGTAGAAGTAAGGCGATGAGAGGCACGAGCGGACGTGGGAAATGAGAGGCAATGGTGGAAGTGAGGAGATGAGATGCAGTAATAGACGTGAGGAGATAAGAGGCAGTAAATAGACGCGAAGAGATGAGAGGCAGTAGTGGACGTGAGAGATGAGAGGCCTTAATAGACGCGAAAAGATGAGAGGCAGTAGTGGACGTGAGGAGATGAGAGGCCTTAATAGACGCGAAAAGATGAGAGGCAGTAGTGGACGTGAGGAGATGAGAGGAAGTGATAGCAATGATGAGATAAGAGGCAGCAATAGACATGAGGGGATGAGAGGCACCATTGGTGCTGCGGCACCTCAGGGGGATAGGTAAGGCATGCAGGGAATCGAGGCAGCAGGTGCTACTCGTGGGTCGGAAAAGACTACGAAGAAGAGCAAGAGGATCAGAAAGGAGGGACATAGGTAGTTTGAGAGGCATTAGCGGGTACTTAGGGGAGGAAAGGTAGATGGGAGGCCACGAGAGGCAGCAGAGAGTAGACTGGTGACAGAACACGCGGGCGGTGGGGGGGGGGGGGGGGTCACAGAGGCATTCAGAACAGAGGCACTGAAGCAATGAACAGGGTAAGAAGGGACGAGGGAAAACTAGCGGACACTGAAGGTCAAAACAGAATAGACGAGAGACAGACGAAGAACAAGGGTTGAACGGAAGTACAAGTGGACGACGACGAAGTGGGTCGAAAAATGCAAGGGGCGTCTGTGGAGTACCCAGGAGAAACAAGCAGAGAGGTGGAGATGCGACGCGCCAGTTGCATTGTGGTCGGACTTTCTTAGTGAAGTGAGGTATAAAGGGCTTCTCACGGGTATTTATTGCACGGATTCCCAGAAGGCTCGTTTCATCTGAATCACGTGGGGTCGGGGCGGGGCGAGGCGGGGCGGGGCAGGGCGGGGCTCATCGCCTGTAACTACAAGCTCCAATAATCACATTACCACAAGACTAAATGAGGGTATTAGTTCCTCGGGATAAAGGTCTTAAAGGTCTTAACACAGTCGGGGTATTTTGATATGGCTTGAACCAAAGATTAAGACGCTTACGAAGTAACTATACTTCTATCATCATTTACTTCCCCTACATCGCTATCTTATGGTGGACAGCAACTGAATGAGGCACTTAGCGAAGGTGTCATGTCCACAGACAACTTGAACGACAGCTCCCATACACTCCCACAGTTCTGCTGTAGCCCCGAATCCCTCTTGCTTGAGTCGGGCCAGTTGGTTGGGGGGGACTTGCAGAGGCTCACACTCAATAGCTCAGTCCCTCCTCGCCAACGTTCGAAAACACCTCTAAGGGTATTCACTCACCTCAACCTAACACGCACGCTACCCCGCGTTCCTCCCCGACGCTTCTTAACGCCGCGTTACACGGCGATTCCATTGTGACCTGAATCTATGGGCGCTGATGTTTACAGGGAGGTATATCACGGGCATGAATGGGAGGCTTCCTGGGCCAGGGGTGGGAGAGGAACTCGTTAGACCGGAGAGCAGAGTGTGGGCCAGAACCAAACTTGCCTCGCCACCTGCCACATATGATTAGCGGGCACAGCGGTGGAGAGGCGTGACACTAGCGGCAAGAGGCGAGAATGGTTAGAGAAAAGGGGGAGGAGAGGAAGAGAGAACCAAAGCGACGGAGGAGCAAGGGTACAAAAACACGTTGACAAGTAAGGAAAAACAACTGTCGACATTTTCTTTCTCTGTAAGAATGTAACTCCGTGTCCAGGCGTGCCTTAGGTCTTGGATCTTGCAGGAAGAAGGACCGAGTGGTAATCGTAGGATATCCTTGACCTACTGGCAGGATTATGAGGTTATATCATCATCGTCGTACACTAAAGTAGCCAAGTTGGTGTAGTTATCGCGGCTATCAGCTGGTATCATTTTCTTGCGCCGACCTCTCTGCTCATTCTGTGTGCGGCAGCGCATCGGGGACGACGAGCGAGGATAAGGATGACACAGGGGAATAAACAAGGTTATAGGAAGATGGGGAAAAAAGGGGCGAAAGAAGGAAGAGAATTCCTCTGCTTCACTGGTCGAGGAAAGGTGGAGCTATGATAGCGGTCATCAGTCCTCGAGTTGAGGATGTGGCTCACAATAATGTCTTCTCTTTCCCCCATGGTGTCCAACGGCTATAATTAGATATGCTTTCATTTTATCCTTTCCAATAAAATTTCCACGTCAGTATATACCCTGTGAATAGTGTGCCTTCATGGTATATCACTGGCGGGTGATGTGCCACAGGGAGAGGTGCGGGTGGGGAGAAGCCCTCTGCTTCACTGTTCTTTCTCCATCTATAATTGTAGGTGGGGAGGACCTTTCTGCTTTCCTATCCTGTCTCCATCTGTAGTGATTGGTGGATATGCATGTGTGTGTGTGTGGGGGGGGGGGGTTCTGCTTTTCTGTCCTGTCTCCAGCTATAGTGGTGGGTGGGGAGGAGCCTTCTGCTTTACTATCCTGTCTCTACGTGTGTAGATTAGGAACGTAAGATACTATAGCTGTCCTCCAGCACATACCCCCTCTTGTTATAACGGACACTGCTAATGATGGAGTGAACTTTCCTTCGCTGTAGATAAACTTATCCATAATGCTAAAAGAACTACATGAGCCGGGACGACCAGCATGATCAATACTATCAAAAATAAGAACCAAAACAATACATGAAAAACAGCATTCAAAAACCTGGGTTCACCATCACGATCCGCGATGAAATCAAAACACATTCAAACAGAGCAAGCAACGCTAGTGTAAGACAACGATTACAAAACACACACACACACACACACACACACACACACACACATCAAATCAAAAACTTAAGCGATTAAAACAGTGACTAGAACTACCCATCAAAACAAAGCAGGCGATGCAAAGCCACCAACCACTTCACCAAGGGGGCCAGGGTGTGAGTCAGGGCTTGGTGCCACGGACTGACTCACCAAATTATTGTCTTTGCTCTGTCAAGTGAGGTGGTGGTGGTGGTGGTGGTGGTGTCTGAGGAAGGGAGGGGGCAAGGGGGTGAGATACAGGGGCGGAGAGGAGGTTGCTGGATGGAAAAGGGGGTGAGGGTTAGGGAGAGGGGCGGCGCGGGGGAACATTCATGTATAAAGAGGAATGAGAGAGACGGGGAGATGGTGGGAGGGATGCCAGGAAGAGTGTGTGTGTGGGGGTTCAACCTGGATAAGTAAGTGTGCAGTAAAGTTCCCGAGTCCCAGCGGAGGTTCGGCAGATAACTCTGCACAGTAAAGAAGGGCACAGTTATGAAGGAGGCCAACGCGGACAGACGGGGCTGTGAACTGGTGTGAGACGCCCCAGGAGAACGGGTCTGGTACGGGGAGGCTTGATGAAGAACAAGGAAAGGGCAGAGAGGGGTTGATAAAGGACCGGTACAGCGCCGGGGACGAGTGGAGTGCTTGTATCATTTCGAGGCGGAGGTGGAGGTGGTGGGCATGTTGGTGGAGGTGGTGATGGTGGGGATGTTGGTGTTGAGGAAGGTGGTGGACTGGACCTACGATAACAACAATGTCTCCTGCACGGACCTGCACCGCAGCTGCCACACTCCAGCCTTCCTCCTGCAGTGTATGGTGTCTGGAAGTAACACTGTGGGGACAGTTTTGGTGCATGGGAGCGATACTGAGGCGGTTTGATGCATAGAAGGGGCAACGATACGTATAAGTGAACGTTAAAGGCGTACAGGGGAGCGACGATAAGCCATTTATTTATACATACATCCTAAAGAATGGGCAAACTTCACGTGCACTTTTGCGTGGGTGTCATATGGGAGGGACAGATATATGACCTAATGGGTCTATGGTGAAGTTGTCTCCTGGAGGACAGTAATAATCCCCTACAAACATAATGAATACAGAGGGAAACAGGATAGTCGAGCAGAAGCCTCCTCCCCACCCGCCACAAAAGATGGAGACAGGATAGTAAAGCAGACGCCTCCCTCCCAACTCACCACTCTCTTTGACACATAGCCGACAGTGAGGAGAGTTAAAACGCTTCATGTAGGACAAAACAGATGAGTGTCAATAAAAGTTTATACGAAAAACTGAATGAAAAACACATTTCGCTGTCACTACAATGGCAGGACACACTGACGATAAAGGACTTTCGCCACTGCTCCGTAGTGAAGTGGTCTGAGGCGAATGGCGAGGTTTTTATGCAATTCCGATCTATATCTTTTTTTCAAAATTTCAAGAAAAATATTGTTCCGTAATTCATGCCAGGAAGTAGAACTAAACTCGCCGGAAAAGTATCTTAATAGATCATCAGCTCGATAAGCCGTCCCTAAGTACGAGGCGTCATGGAGAGATGGCGTTCTCAATGATCTTGCACATACACCAGCGTCTGCTACGGTGTCACACCGCCACATTTGGTCAGCAACATCACATCAATCTTCAACACGCTGCGTGTCCAGGGCCTGTGGAGTATTCTTGGAGCTGGTGACGTTGCCAGCGAGTCCCAGATATACTTCGGCATGAGATCAATCCAGAGATTTACGAGGACGTTGTCGGTCTGTGAGTTCTGTGTCCCTTGAAGTTATAGGTACCGCTTGTGTCCTGTTGTGGTCAGAAGGCAGGCAGATTCAGGGGGCTTTAACCTACCTGCTTATCGCAAGTCCTACGTGCCATCTGCCCGTCTCCGTTGCCCAATGGTGGATTGACGGCCTGATGTCGCAACCCCCGCCGCACCTTGAGCGTCATACGGCCCTTAAATCTCCTCTCCGTGATGGACTGGTCCCGGACACCTGTGTACCGTCCCGCTAGTGCCTGTAGGAGGGTCGGCCTTACGCCGCCCTCCCTCGCCACCCACCATTGTCCCGCCCTGCCACTCGGCCACGCCCACTCATCCCTCAACACCACGCCGACATCACTGCCTAAGTGAAGAGCGAATTCTTCACTTGGCGCTTACGAAACAGACTTCGCTTTGCATAACGTGGGATCCCTTCCGACGTCCGAGGTGGCCCGTCCGTTGACCTCTCTTGCTCCCAGGTTCTTCAGCCTCCTTAGGGGAAGCTTGCACAACTGAGACACCACTTTCTCCCTTCTGTCAGGCCTGAATGACTGAAGCATTGCGTCAGGGCGTAGAGTGAGAGAGATGTGTGAGGAGATAGAGAGATGAGATAAGGATGAAAATAACACTTCAAGGGTTAATTCATGTGTAAATACATTTATCTGTCAGTTGATTTTGGTGTACCCTGGTTGCTCTAGCGCCTGGCAGGAGGCTCGGAGGTCTTGAGAAAGTACAAAAAGAAGTTCGAGAACTACCCTCGTCTGTCTAAGAATATCTTAGACTCTGAACATGAAAGAAAGAGCTTAGATTTCCTCGCTTGAGACTGATAGTTCACAGGAAGGTTGAGTACACAATAAACTCCTCTTCTTTGCAGCAAATATCAGTTGTTATTCTCGGTCAAAGTTTACCACAAGAACTCGTCCGCCAAGTTAAAATTAATATATGTTTTCATGAGGTACAAAACTGTCGATGAACACCCCGAGATTCCCCAGCCACAATTGTTGTCTAGGGTTGGTCATGATAGCGTAGAACCAAGGGGAGTCCGCCTCCTGGTCTCTTCCTGTGGGAGCTACGTACAGTAGGATTTGTCTGTCAATCATAGAGGTAATCGTGATGCAACACAGGGTAAACATCGAGGCACTGAAAACTACAACACAGCAGCCAATCGCCCTACGACGGTGACACAACAAAATCCTCACGATCCGGAAACTTGCCAGCAGAGTACCAATCCTAAAACCTCTCCTTAAACCCACCTTCATCTCCCTCCTCCTACCATCCTAATACCACCTCAGTATCCAAGCCTCTTTGAAAAACTGGTCCACAAAAGACTCTATACTCCACCGGACCTCCTCATCCCTCGCCTGAGGCTTCATCATGGCACACGAACCTCGTCACCCCTACAGGCCAGCCAGGGTCTCTTGCTCCTTGAAATGAAACGAGCTTGTATAGGGGTGAAGGTGTGGGTGGTGCGAGTGTGTGCGTAGCACTGACGAGTGTGGTGGTGTGGGAGATTGAGTGGTTATTGCTGTAGGAGGTGGCGCGTGTGGTCAGGTGGGGGCCGTTTATCTGGCCGGGCCTACCCGACCCGACCCTGGTCAAGCCATGCCAGTTACCTCACCAACACCCTCACTAACGCTGCCCAGTCATTTAATTCATCCCTGGAGAGGATGGCCACACCCGCACCGCCCACCTCACCTTTCGCCTGGCTGCCACGCCCACCTCACCCATCCACCCGCTGCCGCCTGGCTGTCACGCCCGACACAGCTACAGTGTCCCCGTCTCACACAGCTCTCGCCTCAACCCACGTCCACCGCGACGATAGTGAGAGTCGAGAAGCGTACCGAGGTAAGAGCTGTCTCACACAGCTCTCGCCTCAACCCACGTCCACCGCAACGATAGTGAGAGTCGAGAAGTGTACCGAGGTAAGAGCTTCACCCCCCCCTGCTATTGTCCCTCCATGACTGGTGGCGTCTCCACCCACGACCATCGTGAGCGACGGCGAAAGTTGGGGGGAATGTACCGAAGAGCGTCGTGCCGGACGGGGCGTGACTCAGCGGGGACAAGCGGACCGACACGGCTCTACCTGCCTTGCCACAGGACGCCCAAAGGGTCGGTGGGAGCGACGCCCTTTCCCCCGGGGGGGATGGGACGACGACACCCGGGTTGGACCCAAACGACACTTCAGGAGGCACGACATCCTCAAGGTGGAGGTACGCGACACTCCAGATTATACACAAGACAACACTCGCGGAGGCCCGCCATTCCCGCGGTAGACCTTCACGAGCCACGGAGGGGACCCTAAGTGACTCCAGCAACTGCCTTGATACCCTAAGACGCCACAGTTTAACTCCTACGAGAATATCTGCGGCGGCGGCGGAACATGTGAGGGCGGGGCGGGAGGACAGACCCATTGGGAGACGCTTAAGAAAGCTAAATCAGCCACAGAAAATACGGCCTTACGACAGGGCTTTAACTGCCGGCAATTCAACCTTCCTGCCAAACACGAGGGAATTCACGCTCTCTCTCTCTCTCTCTCTCTCTCTCTCTCTCTCTAAGCAGTGGTAATAGCCTCGTAAGGATACAGTAAAACAATCAACAAGTTTAGGGACGAATTCATTTATTTATTTTCTTTTTGTAGCTTTTTCACTATGATAGCAAACTTCTCCCATGCGAGTCGCCCTCACCTTCATAAAGTAAGTACTTGTAAAAGTGTACGGGAACACATTGCACATAAGTAGAGCGTGGCGTCTCTACGAACTCACTTTATAATGGATACCAACACCTGCAGACGATGAAATGTTCTCACACGATCGACGTAAGAAAGCCGTCCACATATATACTACAGACACACAAGTCTGTGGTCGTCTGGTCAACATTTTCCACGACCAGGCTGGAGTTATGGCTCACTTATGTAAATATTTTAACATCCTTTAGCACGACGGTACGACCCAGGGGTGTGTGATGGCCAAGGGTCGTAACTTCGTCCTTAAAATATATAGGAAAAAAAAAAAGAAGAGGGCGTAAACCCATTTCCTCTTCAATGTTATGACACAAGGCGGGTGCTGCTCCTGGTGTGAACCTCACCCACCCTAACATTTAGCTCCGAAATAATTCTTTTATCGCTCACTGTACGATCCTACTGAAGGCAAGAAGGAGGGAGTGGTCCCCCGTGGCATCTGGTAGGTGTCAAAAACAGAATTCGAGTGAAATGGAACAATGAGGTATACAGGGGGCGACGTGCTGTAAATGGACTGAGCCAAAGCATACAAGAGCAAATAAGGGAAACAACGTAAAGGTCTTTTAGAGGCCTGGTTGCGGTCTGGGGGATGTAATTTCTTAATCCGTATTATCAAGAGAATGGAACGCGTCCAGTGTGTAAACTACACAACGGTATACAGGGGGCGACGTGCTGTGAATGGACTGAACCAAAGCATACGAGAGCAAATAAGGGAAACAACGTAAAGGTCTTTTAGAGGCCTGGTTGCGGTTTGGGGGATGTAGTTTCTTAATCCATATTATCAAGAGAATGGAACGCGTCCAGTGTGTAAACTACACTTTTTTTTTTTTTCGGCTACACTCGTGCGACGCAGCAACATACGATCTTGGAAGAGTGCGAAGCGTCCACTAATGATGGCGATGCTATCCTTAGTGTCCTCCCTTACTCACCCGTCCATGATCTGTCCACCACTCACATGCTTCAACCATCCACCCATACAATCAAGCCCTATACTCTTCATCTATACATCCATTCCCTCTCCATCCAAACGGACCCCCACCCATCTACTTGTCCTAGCCCTCTTTATCCACCTGTCCCCTCCCCCACTTTCCTGATCATCCAGCCGTCCCTGACTTCGTGAAGTCCTGGTGGTGGTCATCATGGACGAGTCGTAGGCACAGTCCACCATCACCACCCAATACCAGGAGGGATGAACGCTGAGGGATACAGGCCGGGTACTGGTTCCGTCATGGGTCATTTTGGGTTTCTCCATATTCCCTAGAATAAAGATGTTGAGACGCGTAAGAGAGGAAGATTACACAAACTTTATTCGAGAGGATGTGTGTAAAGCGACGTGGCCTTCACTTGCGCTGCGCAGTAGCGGCTGAGTGATCATATTAACATATTTAGAAAGGGCCTACTATCACTTCCCTCCTAAGAGGCCTGCAGGCCTG